>NC_029773.3:87916657-87921319 GCF_000817695.3 Arachis duranensis | reverse complement strand
GTATTTTTATTATATTTTATTTAGTATAAATTAAAATAAATTATAAAAATTTAATTTATTTTATTTTTTATTCAAAAAATTTGAGAAAAAATATAATAATAAAAAATATAATTATAAAAAATTAACAAAATTAATAACATAAAAATAAAAAATAAATTGTATTTTTTATGATTGTTTTTGTATTTTTTTTGTTTTAATAGACACAAAATATACTAATTTAATGTCTATAAATATAATATTTCTGTTCATATCTCATATGTTAAACACAATTTTATATTTTTGTATCTCTATTTCAATGTCTTATCTCTATAAATAAATATAGTCCATAAGATAACTACAAACATAGAATACAAACATATAAAACAGCAAGACCAACATTGTAAAATGTAATTTTATATTATAGAAGAATTTCTTTTCACATGTTTTTTTTTTTGTCTCATTCAATTTTGTGATATGAAATCATATTTTACAAAATTAATTCCATATACCGTGGCAAACGCAGCTTCATAAATTAAAGTTTCTATTTTCTTATTTACCGAGTAACTAGACCCTCACAAATTATAAAATTAACATCTTGCTTCTAGCTAGGGTTTCATTGAAACATACCTTTTTCTGATTGAAACCTACCACAACGCCGAATAAAAAAAGCTATATTGCGTTTTTTTTTTCTCAATAAATAGTTAAATACTACAAAAGTATGAAGGTGTTCAACAAGAAAGCTAAGTTACATTCAACTTTTTTTATATGTTCTTATAGATTTACCTTACCCTTGTTTCTTTATCCATACCTATAAATAAAATGTAAGATAGCTTATCCCACACAACTTGACCACTAGATAATGAGTTTAAAGTTAAATTACATGGGAAAATGAAAAAAGCTGTCGGGTACCACTATAGTAATTAGCAAGCGAAGATGGAGAAAGAAATAGTATATATAGTGCCATCTAATACTTTTCTTCTTTTAATAATTAACTATATTCACAAAAGATATTGGAGGATAATGGGGGCAGAAATTAATTACAGTGTATTCTATGGCTTTTGGAACGTATTCGAGACTTGAATAAAGAAAATAAAAGGCATAAGAGGGAAAGAATAAGAAATATAATTACAGTTTAACGTCTTTAATTAATTAATTTGTTTGTTTATTTATTTATCCATCTCCTATTATTATTAATAGTACAAAAATTTTACGTGCATAGAATAAAATTAATCACTAAATCAATTATCAAGTATTTATGCATATTTATGTATATGAAATTATGAATCCATATATTTTTTTAATTAAATAACTAATTATCAGACATGTTATAGTAGAATAATTAAATTTTTTTATAGAATATATAATAAATTCTTTTATAAAAAACGCATACGTATTTTTATATGATAATAACTAATTGGTAATAGATTTTGTTTATTATACATGTAACACAGTTGTAGTTGTTGTTATGTTATATAAATTGCGTTTTCTATATGGCAATGTTAGAAGAATTTTGTAAAGTGATCATCAAAAGATATATTAGCATTAGCTAGGTATAAAATCAATTTTAAAAAGGATAAAAGACAAAAAAAAAAAATCAGATAAACCAACCTAAAAATTACAATTCTTGGGTAGGATTAGAGTTGTGTCTAAAGTCTATCCTATCCTACCTATTACCATTCCTAATAATCATAATGTTCAGTAATGTTGTGATAGAGTTAAAGAAGTTCAAGAACTTCAAGATTTTGTTAGTAAAACAGAATCAGTTGGGTAGCCGTTTCACCTAACTATACCTAACTATCTTTAGTATATTAGTTAAGTAGAGGAATAACCAATCAGTTATATATAGGTCTATTATGCTTGTGATGTAAACACACTGAACAACACATTCTGTTTATTACTCAACAAGTCAATAATCAATTCTCTTCAATTCTTCACTCAATCTTCTTCTTCTCAAAATTGATATATATCAGTTTCTTCATGGTATCTAGAGCTCAGCAAGATCCATAGCAGAAATTGTTGTTGTTCCCACCACCATTAGCAATAACAAAAATTTTCTTTCTTTTCCTATTCTTGAAAGATAGGAGAACTAAGTTGCCGAAGGAGACAGTTTCTTTTCATTAATATATATGCTGATCAATCTTACAAAACTCTGGAAGATTATTTTATTGGTGTTCTTGGGGAAGATTTCGGGAAATTTGGATAAAATAGAATATAATAAAGTTTTTTTTTTTTTAATAGACTCTTAACTGAAAATAATATACCTGCCAAGTATTTTCTTTCTTTTAGAAAAAATAATCACTATTCTTTTTTATTAGAGAAATTGTGATTGTTTTAAACATACTTTTCATAATTATAAGTTGTTGTGTCACCTAAAGCAATGATATATAAAAGATATTAATTAAGTAAAAAATTTTATTTAGTTTTTTATGAAACTTGGTACAAATTATCGGCCTTGAGTCATTAAAATTTAAAATTCAACCATTAGAAGACATAATAAGCACCAAGTGTAATTAATTGATGTAATTTTGCTTCAATATTCACCAAGGTATAGCAAGAAATTATTGGCTAAAGTAAAATAAAATGGTCCTAACCAAGCATCTTTTTAATATAAAATATTTGTCTCATATTCATTTGGGAGTGAATTTAGGAGTTGACAGCAAATATTTCAGATGTAGAAAAAAAAAATAATTCTATAATAAAAGTGAATTACAGTCAACTACTTTGCTAAATACTTTATTAATTAAGAATTGAGTCTCATTAAGATTCCTGAGTTTAGCCTATGTAATGGAATAGAACTCGGAGAGTGAGTGTGTCTGTGCGTTCAAGAGTTGCATGAAAAGAAGAAAATCAGTTGTTTTCTTTCTGTAAGAGAACCTAAAGTGCAATAAAGAAGAATAAGAATGAGTAGAAGAGATTGGAGAGGAATTTTTGGATTTTAGAATCTGATGCATCAATATATTGAATACAATTGTTATTGATCATTCATACAACTGATTGAAGCCATTCCTTTATATAGAGAATGACTTTATACACTGACTTGTTAGTTGCCTTGTGACTCAAGTAATGCAGAGTCTTTTATATCTATAATGCTAGTCTTGGATCTTTTTGAACTGTGACTAACAGAATTTGAAGTCCTACTCTCTATATCTCCCCTCAAGCTGGATTTCTATAGCAGATATTGGGATAGGTGTAGGGGGTTGTTGTGTTGAAGTACTTGAAGAAGCAGGTAAAAAGCAAAGGGGTTGATGTGTTGGTAGAGGTACATTGTTGAGAATGGTCTTGTGTAGGAGCAGAATTAGATATAGTTGATTCTGAGATAGGAGGTGAAGGAATGGGTGGTATAGTCATAGGTGATAATGCTGCATCACATGAATTGTTAGTTTCATGTACATAGTGTTAAGAAGGGAACGTCTTGTTCATCAAAAATGATGTTTCTAACGATGTATATTTTTCATTTGAACTAAGGCATTTAAAACCCTTTCACTGAGGAGCATAACCAAGGTAAAAAGATTTTTGTGACTTGTAATCAAGAATTATATGGCCTAAGATGAGGATAATATGCACAACCAAATACTCTAAATGTGGAGTAATCTAGTTTCTTGTTGTGTAACATTTCAAAAGGGGATTTAATATTTAAAACGTTGGATGGTAATCTATTGATGATGAAGGCAGATTGTAAAAATGCATCCTCCAAAAAAATAAAAGGCATATGAGCTGTGGCTAGAAGAGAAAGTTCCATTTCGGTTAAATGTCTATGTTTTCTCTCAACAACACTTTGTTGATGATGAGTATAAGAACAAGACAATCTATGAACAATGTCATTAGTAGTAAGAAAATTCTTGAAAGACGAAGAAAGAATTTCCTTTGCATTATCTATCTGTATAGTCTTTAAGATAGTACCAGTCTGTTTTTTCATAGTTGTTTTATATTGCTGAAAAACTTGATAAACTTGAGATTTGGCTTAAAGCAAGTATAAACATGTATATCTTGTATATAGAGAGTAGTACAAAGATAGAATCAAATGCTGTTAGTCACAATTCAAAAAACTCCAAGACTAGCATAACAGAAATAACAGACTCAGCATTACTTGAGTCACAAGGCAACTAACACGTCAGTGTATAAAGTCATTCTCTATATAAAAGAATGCCTTCAATCGGTAGTATGAATGATCAATAACAATTGTATTCAATATATTGATGCTTTCTCAAGAACTCTTGATGCTTTCTCAAGGTGGCTAACAAAGAACAAAAGTATATATATATAACACTATGAGGTTTTTTTTCAGTACTTTAGGATGTGTGTTAGGGGATAAAGTGATATTCATAGGTTTGATACTTTGGCTTGCCCAGTCGAATAGATGAGGGCCTATGGCTTCTTTTCTAAAAGAATAAGTAATGTTTTCACTTTAGAAGATTATATTCAATTTAAAAGAAAAAGATATATACCATAACAAAATAAGAAAATATTGAAAACTTAATCACACATTCACACATAAAATGTCCTGACATAATATTAAATTGACAACGGAATACAAACAGTTTTTTTTTTTAACTTAAAAAAAAAGCAAGTACTTAAAACAATGAATAAAGCAAAATAAGTAATACAGTTTAAGTCACTGTTATAATCCATTATCTATGAGTTACAATGCAATCACGCTTCCCACACATGTAACGCCACACTAAC
>NC_029773.3:87894255-87916466 GCF_000817695.3 Arachis duranensis | reverse complement strand
CACACTTGCACTCTTTTTTTTTTCACTTTTCTTTTTTTAATAATTTATAACCACACTGCACATGCTTTTTTCAATTTTAAATTTTTTTAGTGGTTCTTTTTTTTTTGGAAAAAAAAAACAACATAAAAAGAAGTCAACTTGACAGTATTCCTTCCTCGTCATCAATGTCTTGGCCGTGTGAGTATCCTCATTTTGTCTCTAACTTCATTACTGGAATTAGATTCCGCCTAATAAAACTGTTAATATGACAGGATTAGTTTAAAAAAAATAAAATAAAAATGAAAAATTGAAACTTAAGTAATATATGCAGTTAAAAAAAATTGATGGTAATATAACTCTCAACCTTAATTTTAGATCTACTAGAAAGGCAAGTAGACAAACATAACAAGATTTTGTTTTGGACAATAACAATAAAATAACAATAACAACAACAATAATAATAGTACAAATCAAATTTTTGCTTTTGAACCTTTCCCAATCATTGCCTCCAATCAGAACATAGTTAAAAAATAAAATTAATAAAAGAAGAACAAAGAACAAATCAAATAGCACTTCAAGGCTTAGACCCAGTTTGGGTAACCAACTTAATTAATTTCCTTTTGATAAAATAACAAATAATAAATGACTCTGTTAAAAGTAACTTATAAATAAGTTATTTTGTGTTTGGATTTTTAACTCTAGAAGTACTTATTTTATAGAAATATAATAAAAAGCAGAAGTATTATGAGAGAAGTCATTTTTTTTAACTTCTCTATAAGCTCTTAAATAGCTTCTTAGAAAGTTGCAATTTAGTTTTAAAAATTAAACCAAACATTAATACTACTACTTTTCATAAGTCAAGAGTTAAAAAAAATTACTTCTAAAATTTTTCAAATGGACCCTTAGTTACTTTCATTTAAGTGCATCCAGATTCCAAGATTCAATAATACAGCGGATTATTTCGTAATATACTATTTAGTCATAGAAGTATCTTTTCTAAAATTTAAATAGTAGAATATAAACTATGTAAATAATTTTATATTCGAACAAAGATACTTAAGACTTAACTTGAAGACTTGAAGTAAATATTCATCCTGGTAATGTTTTAAATTTAATTAAGAATAAATAAAGGTTAACTGATGATTAGGTTAAAATCAGACAAATATATACGTTTAGGCTTTTTTGAAGGAATTTTAATATTGGTATATAATAAGTAAAATGTACTATCAACAAAATAAATAAATAACTCAAAATTGAGGTTGGAAGTGATTACTGAATCCAAAAGCATTTGTGTAATAATAATGGAAAGTGTAAGAAAGAATGAATGATGTATGCCATTCCAACCAAATCTCTAAGTAATTAATTAACCATTTCTCTCTCACAGAATCTAGTGGCTAAGACTTCAATTAAATAGAAGTCATAAAACTTTGGGCAGAAACATAATTTCATATTGATCCTATGCAACCTCCTACGTACCATCTTTTCTCTTGGTAGCTCTGCAATCACTAACATAACTAAGGAATTTGTTGAATTTTTGAAACACTCATAATGGGGTGTGGTGTTAAATTAAAAACTTAATTTGATTTGATTTGCGCAAAAAATAATTATAGTATTTTACTAATCAAACTATGTATGTGCCACCTTAGTTAATTTTTCTTGTGACCAAACTGAAACAAAACATTCCGGCTTAGTGGCAACTCTCTTTTCTATATGCTTACATCTCTGAATTGGCAACGAGCCGTATGAATAAAAAGGGAAAATGAATGACATCTTAATTAGCATAAATAATGTGCAAAGGGAAATTGTATTCTAAATTATTTTTGATGAGTTTGGAAACTCTAAAATTAATTTGATGATAATCAAACATTATTAAAAGTAATAAATTATAAAATTATTAAATTAAATTTTAATTCACATGTCTTGATTGATAATTTTGTTTTTTTTTTTTTGGTTTTCCACGGTATCCCCCAACCCGGCAGGCCAAGGACTAATCCGTCGCGGTACTGAGCTCCATTTAAGGGTTTGCCGCTGGCCAATGGGTTGCTGCATGCACAAGGCGGGATTTGTGTTTGGGCTGAAAATTAAACAAGTCCAATATGATTTTAATATTCAGTTTTGTGCAAAAAGGCTATACAATATGTGGCTGAGTTTTATATCATATGGGCCAGGAAATTATTGTGCAAGCCCAAAAATAATCCTTGTTACAAGACCAACAAAACTTGGTCCGAATTGATAGAAGAAAGAAAATGGAGCATGCGGTTGCTATTACTAGTTTACTTTGGTGGATCCAAATTCAAATTGAGTGCATGCTTTCCACGGTTACTTCCTTTCAATGGGTTATGAAATTCAAATTAGATTAACTTGGATTTATTGCATGCCTCGGCAACATGAGACAGAAAGCTTACATTGATTTGATTGCTATCATTACTCTCACACGTTACTAAGCACGAGGAGTGAAGAATTAACTCAATTTAATTCCTATCTTCAATTACATTGAAAGCTTTTTCACTTCTCTCTCTCTTCTCTCTCTAGTTTCGGTCATGTCACATAAAAGAAGAGGAAGCAAGTTATCAGAGGTGAAGCACTGTAGCAGTGAAGTTATGAACACGCAAGAGGCCGAGGTGATGATGGCCTTTGCAAAAAGAAGATCTACAGTATGGTGTGGCTGAGATCTTTGCCACTAATGGTAAGATGTGGTGAAGAAGTCTCAAGCTCTCCATACCCAAAAATGGAAGAAATCCATGTCAGTCAGAGAAAAAGATCCCTGTGGTATGGCTCGTCTCTACTTTTTGTTCATCCATCACAGAAGGTAGCTACTGTAGCTACGTGGAGGAGGAAGCAGAAGTGGAGCAGATGGAGTTGTCAAGGATCAAAGGTTCATCAAAGGTCAAAAATCCTTCTTGGAGACCAAGTCAAGATGGAAGGCTCAAATTGATGAAGCTTGATGAGATGAGATGAGAGTGAGGTAATTGCGTGTTGGTTTTTGCATTCGGTTTCCTCTCTCTTCTCTCTGTCCGAACCGATTTTGGTGTTGAAGAAGAAGAAGTTGGCTCGGTTCAACCGTTTCAACCTTGGAGGCTTCCCCTTCTATAATAAGGGTGAACAGCCAAGGCTTGAGAAAAGGAGAGAAAGCACAGAGTTTTCATATCTACCCAAGTTAACAGAAGTTCTTCTCCTTCAATGTGTTTTATTTTGTATTTTCTTTAAGTTTTGTCAGTCTTGAGTCTCATGGTGAAAAAGGCAAACAGTGTGAGGTTTGTAAGAAAAACCCAGTGAACAGAAAAAGGCAGAGTATATAAAATTAAAGAAAAAGCCATAGATGTCCTAGATGTCCTTTGTACATCTGTGTTGTGTATCATGATTCTGTGGAAATTCTCTTACAAGTTGGGTTAGCACTTAGCAGTTGAAAGCTTGGTAGGTGACCAAGTCAAGTTCAGGATTGGGGGATAGATTCTAGACTTGTCCCGGATAGGAAGGGTAGTTCTTAGGGAGAATTGGTGTCTATAATCTGCATGATTATAGTGAAATTCCATCATTGTTGTGATGGAGACTGGATGTAGGATGCATTGCACTTAGCAGCTGAACCAGGATACTTCTTGGTGTGATTCTCTCTTTCTCTTCTACTCCATTTCTGATTCTGTTGCGCAAGAGACAAAATTGAAAAATATCTCTTCACTGCTTACGAGACAAAAAGAAAATATCTCTTGACTAGTGACGAGACAAAAAGCAAAAATATCTCATAAAGTATTCTTAAAAGGCAGAAAGTGTTACTCAGCAAAAAAGGGCTAAGATTCAATCTCCCCTTCTCTTAGCCACTGATAACCATCAATTTTAACAAATTCAATCATTATGCAGACTGGAGAGTATAATAAAATTGAAGAGAGTAAACTTTAGCGTAATAAGAACTTCAACTTAAGAGAAAGTTATATAATACATACCGTCCCTTCAAATGCCTGCTGTACAGCACAGTTAAGATCAACTTCCAACAATACTGGTTTTTTATTCTTCTTAAATTCAATTTCCGTCCACCTGTTGACACTGACAGCACCTGCACAAAAGCTCTCCATCTTTTGGCAATTGATTAGTGAGAATTTGTCCAGTAATGGGAACTTTAAGGCAATGTTTCCATTGTAAAACCTTCCAAGGTTTGGTAGGGAGCAAAGGGACAGAGTTTTCAATTTATGAAACACTATTATCTCTTCTTCAACAAGCTCTGATGACTCTTCTGTCTCTTTTGACACTATCTCTTCTAATGATTCACAATCTTTTACTGACATGTTCTTCAGTTGTTGCAAAGTTCTGCTTGTTGAAGGTGTGAACAAACTCACAAGACCATTGCATTTTGATATGTTCAATTCTATTAGGCTGGAGAACGATACCTTGCTTGGTACTATGCTCCTCAAACAATAACACTGGTCTATTAGCAACTTTTCAAGATTTTTAGAAATGAGATCCATCCATGCATGTTCTAATCCAATGGACTTCAGTTTAGACAGCTTAATCAACTGCAAACATTTTAAATCAGGAAGAATTCCTTTGCTGTCGTCCGTGTTGGGACTCTGAGAGCAGAATATCTCTTTAAAAGAGCTACAATTCACAGCAAGATTTTCTATGTTGGGAAGCTGTCGGAGTACTTCATATGGAAAAGTATCTGAATCGTCATGAAAACATTGCAACCGAAGAGCTTCTAATTTTGAAAGGTCATTCACATGAAGCTGCTCATGCCACATCATCATGATCTCCTCCTTACTCCGTGCTAGAAACTTTAAGTTTGGAATTACCTACAAGGAAAAGAAAATATGGCCAATTTAGCATACTACATACATGATGGTCAAAATAATTAATATGACATGGATGGATATATGTCATAAAATTTAACAAGACATGAAACCTTTTCTGACAAAAAAATGGCTTGATTCTCCGCTTGTGGATGTTGATATCTCTGAGACTCACATTCGAATGTCTTCACCTTGTCACAGTGGAATAAGTGCACTTCCTCTAGCTTGGGGCATTCTAACTTGTGGGGTGCAGGGTAGAAACATTTCAATTCTGGCAAAGACCACAGTTTTATGGAGGTCATGCTTTGCAATGCAAACTCTTTAGGAGCTCCTTCAACATCTGCTTCATCCTTTGCAACAATTTCCACCAATCTATCACACTCTGTTATTTCCAGTTTCTCAAGTTTATTCAAATTTTTGGCTACAGATATTGGAAACAACCTTTGAAGGTTGTTGCATCCATGCACGTACACTTCTTCAAAGCTCTGAAAGTAACTAATTTGTTGAGTAGGATCTGAATCCCAAATATGTTCAAGATTTGGCAGCTGCTCAATAGTCAATTTCCTCAAGTTGGACATTAAAGAATTAATCTTTGTGTCTTTTGCTTCATGTGTCACTTCAAATATTGTTTGTCACGGAATCACATTGTCGCACGACCAACTCTTCTAATTTGCATAGCAAATTGAATATGTGAGAGGGTATTACAATAGATGTGAATTCACATTTTTCCACAGTCAAGATCTTCAATCTGATGAAGCACAAGGATGGAACTCGAAATGGACCATTCCATATTCCATGTATCATTGGGTGTTCGTTGAGCTTCAAATTCTTTACTTCCCTCACAAATTTTGCAACCTGTGCATGAAATATAACAAAAATATTAAATTAATCGGCCCACATGTTAATTGACTACACAAAATCTAGTATTTTGATCCAACTTTAATTCTCATTACGTATACGTTTTTTATTACATCCTTTTTAGAAATTAAATATCTTATATCTTCATAAATTTTTGTTTTTCACTTAAAAAAGTCATATCATCAGATAAAACTATCACATAAATTTTTTGTTTTATATCTTGAGTATTTAACTATTTATACAAGATTTAACTACTCAAATATATTCTTCTAATTCTTGTATAATCTTATTATTCTAACTAGAAACCTTCCACACGTTTATACATAAACAGAAAGAAATCAAAAGAGGTGGAGGAATAATTCATTTAAAAATTTATACAATGGGTTGCCTTCCATACATACCAGTGTCTTGTAAGTGTTACGTAAGGTAAAGTTGAGATCAACTTCCAATGGGGTTCTATCAGCTCTAAATTTATCATCAAAGACTACTTCTGACAACTTGTTTGTAATGATGGTGCCTTCGCAGAAAGTTCCCATCCTGTTGCACTTAACTACTTTCAATTCCTCCAATGATGGAAAGCTTAAGGAAAAACTCCCATTGTAAAATCTTCTGAGGTTTTTTAAACTCTCCAATTGTAATTGTTGCAGCTGCTCAAATACTATCTCATCATGAATTGATTCTTCTCCTTCATTAGACACAATCCATTGCATGGATTTACAATTAGATATTTTTATCTCTTTGAGTTGAGACAAACTTTTAGCTGTTGCAGATGTGAACAAATGAGTCATACTATGGCATTTAGAGACAGTCAAATGCGTCAGATTGGAGAAACATATGGGAGAAGAAGTTAGGCTGAAAATGGATGATTTTGTATCCAAGAGTGTTCAAAGCCTATGGAAGTTAGTTTAGAAAGAGAAACCAACTTTAATCCTTTCAGCTGTGACAAAAATTGGGCACAATCCAAACTAGATATTCCAGAGCATAATATTTCCTTTATGGAGCTATTATTCACTTCGAGATTCTCTATATTGGGCAACTTTTTGAGAAATGTGTATGGAAGTTCATCAGACACAAACTTAACATTAAAGCTGCATATCAGAAACATTTATGTTGTGAAAGTGACTTTCCTGGCATCCTTCATGTCCAATCATCTTTGCTTCTTTTTCACCAAGCAACAAGTTGATTAGTTTTGGAGTAACCTAATCAGAGGAAATGAGGTCATTAATAATGAAAGCAAGAGAAGTAACTCTGACTAAAAAGAAAAAAGGAAATTATAGAAATAACTCAACATAACTAATAGAAGACAATGATGCACAGAAAATTAAGACTCGTCTTATATCATAAAAATTTATCATAGTAGATTCCATGTATATATATATATATATGGATTTGGATCCTTTAAAGTTTGATGACTAAGCAGAACGAATACTTTATAGATTTCATAATGTTGTCTTCCCATTAGCTCTTCATCGACCATAAGATCCATTTTATTTCTTATATTGTTACTATATATTTATTTTATATTTTTATCTTTAGATTGAATGGAGTGTTTTTATTTGTTTCTAATTTTTAAATATACACATTACACAACTTTAATGAATTATTAATGGTATTATTTTTTATAGTGGGAATGAATATACAGACTCAGAATGCTGGCTAGCCAAACCTATCCACCAAAGTATTTTGAAAACATATGAAAGAAAATATAAAATAAATTACTTTTACATATAAACCATACAGCTGTAATGGAGAATATATATATAGGCATTGTCATACAAGACAACTCACCAGGATTTTATATTACGAATTTTTTAATGCAACTTTATAAACCATTAGCAGTCTCATGTAGGAAATAAAAAAATCACATAATTAGTTACCTCTTTGAACCAGACTTGTTCTTCAATTTGTGGATCATGGCCATTGTTTTATTAATATTGTACAGTATATTAATTTTATTTTGGGTAAAGAATAATTTTTTGTCCCTAAAGTTTGACAAAAATTTTAAAAATACTCCTAAGTTTTATTTTGTTTCAATTTTATCAAAGTTTTCGATTTGTATAAAATATATCCCTGACGGCTAATTATTCAAAAAATTTAAAACCAATTCAACAATAATTTCATAAGAACAACCCTCAATACAAGCAAATCAAGCATAATTTTCATACATTATTGCTAGATTGGTCTCAAATTTTTTTGAAAATTTAGCCGTCGAGAGTATATTTAATGCAAATAAAAAATTTTTGAGACAAAATTGAAACAAAATAAAACTTAGGAGTATTTTTAAAACTTTTGCCAAATTTTAGGGACAAAAAATATATTTTACCCTTTTATTTTTTATCTTTAAATTGAATTGTCTGTTTATTTGTTTCTGATGTTTAAATATACCAATTACACAACTTTAACCAATTATTAGTGGTATTCATTATTTAGAATGGGAATGAATATGTAGACTCCTTAATCCTTATGCTGGCCGGCCAAAGCCAAACATATCCACCAACATATTTTGAAGACTGATGAAATATTAAAGAAATTACTTTTACATATAATCATACAGTAATGAAGAATATATACGCATTGTCATATAATACAACTCACCAGGTTATAGTACAAAATTTTAATGCACAGTTATTAGTCATTAGTAGTCTCATGTAAAAAAATAAAACAATCGCACAATTATAATAAAAAATAAAGAAAATGTATATCATAAAAATTAGTCAAAACTCGATTAATAAGTACCTCTTTGAAACAGACTTGGTCTTCAACTTCAATTTGTGGATCATGGGCATTCAGTGTCTTCAACAGGTCACAATGAAATGAACAATAAAAACAACCGAATCTTGGCAAATCCAACAGTGTCAATGAAGTCAAATTAGGGAATTTAATAAAGCCTGTAATTGCTCTTTCCGGTGTTGCTTCAATCCCTGCAACGATTTCCACCAAGTTTTCACAATGTCTCAACTCTAGATTCTTAAGATTGACAAGATCCTTGGCTACTGATTTTGGGAACAAGCTTGTGAGGCTTTTACATGTATCAACACGTACTTCTTGTTGAAGTTGAAAATTGAGTAACCCATCAGGATCGTCATTCCAAATGCTATCCAAATTCGGCAGCTTTTCTAATACCAACTCCTTGAGTGAAAATTTAATTGGGAGGAGTGTCTTGCCTTTTGTTATGCATTTCACATCAAATATAGTTTTCACAGAACTACACATCTTAACTTCCAAGTTTTGGAGGTTATTTAAAAAAGGAAGTAAATGAGCAGGTATTACTTCCGATAAAAATTCACATTGATGCACAACCAATGACTCCAAATTACTGAAGCATGCTTCAGGGACCTGCAATGAGCCATGCCACATCTCTTGAAAATATAGATTGTCTCTGAGTTCAATCTACACATGGAAAACAAGAAACATAATTACTCCATGTTAGTGTCCAAAATTGCTAACATAGAACCTTTTCTCTCTTATTTTGTTTTACTGCATAGTCGAGTTCTAGTCAGGAACCATTTGATTTGATTTGAAAATTTTATCATTTAAAAATTTCCTATAATATAATTTATAATAGAAAGATGCTACTATTGTTCCATTTTGTCTAATGCCACTCATTATTTCTTGTCATCTTACTGATATATATAATGATGAAGGATAATTTATAAAAAGAAAAAATTCGTGCATCAACTCCTTAATTCGAATCCCTATTAAGATATATTGTAAGTTATCAAAATTTTTAAAATAAATTAATCTTCTAATATAGCATGACATATAGATTTAATTAGATAGATAAATCATTTAATTTAAAAATGTTTATAGATGAATTCTTATTTGCCGCGCATTATATATGATTATAACAATTTAAAAAGCATTTATTGAATGTAAATTTTAATTTTTTTTATAGGGTTATAATTATTTGCAATACTTATTTTTTAAGATCCTACAGGTTACAAAAATATAGTGACCAAAGATATTGTAAAAGAAGTCAAATAGAAATTAAATAAAGTCATGGAATTTCAAAAGTTTTATTACCTAAATAAAAGATGTATACCATGATATAAAAAAGACCATTTTTTTAATTTTAAATAGTATTAATAATAATAAGATTAAACAATATCAAAGTAAGGTTGTTATTGAACATTTCAATAAAAAAGAGCACTAAATAAAATTTGGTATGAGATAAAAAGGAAGTTGCAATAACGTAAACTCTCCTCATCTAATATAATATACCTGGAATTTGTTTATTTTCTGTCTATTATACGAATAATATAATTTATAATATAACATTTTTTAATAGAATGATTTTTAATTTTGAAAGAATAAAAGACGTACTTTTTTGTTATTCATCTTGCGAATGGTGGCATTAACATTATCTTCCCATTGGACTTCATATTCATTCCAGGAGCGTTGTCCTGAGCGAAACTTGACTGAATTTGGATTTATTATGTGAATGTGGGGACAGAATGTTGTCATCCTCCAGAGTGTGCGGCCAAAGATGGATAAGTGTTGCAATGATGGAAAACACAAAGTACGTTTGCCTGAGTATAACCATCTCAGCATTGGCAGGTTGTTAAGATGCAAAACCTGAAGCTGCTCAAATATTATGTTCTCATTAGATTCATCATCCTCTTTGCATATTATCTCTCGCATTGATCTACAATTGCTTATCTCCATATGCTTGAGTTGACTCAAACTTTCTGCTGTTGAAGATGTGAACACATACAACAAACCAAAGCAACTATATACAACCAATTTCGTCAGACTAGAGAAAGACACCTTGCTTGCTACTAAGTTCTTTATATCATAACACCACTTCACTTCCAATGTTTGGATATTATCAAGGATGGGGTGTATCCAAGAGTGCTCCAAACCAATGGATTTGAGTTTATAAAGAGAAGAGATGGTTAACCCTTTGAGATCGAGATGCGATAGGAGTTGAACATAATCAGCCTTAGGTTTTTCCTCAAATACCACCTCTTCAACCCTTTCTTCTGAATATACAAATTCAAATTTCCAAAACTTTTATTTCCAAGTCAACTTGGCGGCTCTCATATGAAATGATAATTCCTCCAAGCTCTGAAATAGAAGATTAACCTAACAAGGAAAATAGATAAGGAATATTATAGACCGCTATCAATAGGAATTGACTCATTTTTAAAATAAAATAAATTAGTTTGAGAACTTAACAGAGAATAAATAATATAACAATAATGCTAAAGAACTAAGATGGTTTTAGCCAATGTCTTTGGATGAATTCAAAATTTTTATGTGGATGGTGGTGCTTATACTAGGTATTAGGATGTTTTTTTTTATTATAAATTAGATGGTTCAAAATCTGTTTTTTAATTTATCATATTTTAGGTATTTGGAGAGGGAAGGAGAGTAAAAAGACAGGAAGTTAATTGAATCAATTTCTGTGATTCACGTTGTAATGATACTGAACGTATCTCCTCCTAATTTAAATGTGGTAAAATGTTTAATAATTAATATTTTAAATCATAAATAAATAAAATTAATTACTATATTTATAATTAATTAAGTTGTTCCATACTTGATTGATTTAAAATTTGTTCAATGTTACATATACTTTTCCATAATATAATTCATATAGACCTTAATGACACGTTAGAACAAATTTAGAAGTCACATGGGAACAGAATTTGGATAACTAAGAAGTTTTTTCATTAAATATATCTCCTGTTATAAGGTAGAACATGACAATTTTTTTTCCTTTTTAAAAGAGGGTATATAAAAACCTTTTTATTTAGATTAGTTCGATCTATATTTTTATCTTTTAATGATTTAATTAATATTTTAACAAAAATTGGAAACTAAATTATTATCATTCTCTTATTATTGAGGAGCAAATTTATTTTTTGATAAAATAATATCAAATTTTAGTTTTTTTTTTCTTATCATACGAAGCTCTAATTTCAGTTTACTATAACAAAAATGATAAAGTAATCCTATAATAAAAATTATACTATATGCACATCCATAAAAATATCAACTGGTAAAAAAGTCAGAATGTTTAAAAAAATTTAAATAAATTTATATATAATTTTTATGTATAATTAATGTAAAATATTTTGCTCTAACATCAAATTAAATATTACTAGCTACAAAATTAAAATAGTTTCTCTCCCGATAAAATAAATATGATACTTGGCAGGAGGAAAAAACACAGATCACTTTCTTAAAGTAAATAACTTCTTGTTAGTTGTTACTAACTAGAATGAGATCTGAGCAACACGCAGACTTGAATAAATAATAAAAATGAATAATAAATATTATAAAAATAATTTTAAATAAATAACTATGAATACAAATAAAAAATTATTTTTTAAAAAGTATATTTGTTAAATTGTGGGGGCTTAATTATACGAAAATATACATTGCGAATCTATGAACATTAAACTAAGACTTTATGCAAAGTAATTATTTGTGTAATCTCTAAAATTATCTTTACTAATTTCTATTAAAAAAGTTAAAACTCCGTATATCTATATTATTCATAGTTTTGATAAGTACAAATAAATTACAATTTTCGTTGGATAAAATTAAAATATAAATAATAAAATAACATTAAACAACTTTCTGAACTAATTTAAAAATTAGTTTTTTAAACTAGTGATGATCACTATTTCTAATGATCTTATACTAAAACCTAAGTACTATACTAAAGTATAAATACAAGTAAAATAAAATGTGAATGATTCTTTAAGTATTTTGTTAGTAATTTTATATAATATTTTTTCATTTTTTATTTTGATTATCACTCATTATAATTTACTGTTATAAAAAACCAAATAGAAGTTGTAATTTCATCTAATATTATTATAGTTAGTTTCGTATTATATAAGTTAAATATGAAAAAGTATAAAAGTTAAATATATTTTGTTCACATAGAAATTAGAAACATGCCAAATGCCAACGACAAACATTTTTTAATTAACATATTCACAACAGACATTAGAATACAATGGGTAAAAAGCAAAAAAAGGATTTCGAAAAAAAAACCCATGATAAAAGAATCAAATTACACTAAGTAAAAGAGACCAAAAAAAAAAAGCAAAAATGTATAAAACTAAGATGGAGACCCTTTTTAAGAGATGCTCAATTGAAATAAAATATAATATTTAAAATTAATCATAAGACTGTCTCTAATATATGTATGCATGTAAATTATAAATTATGTGTTTTATAAAATATAAATTAACTAATTAATAAGAGATTTAATGTTATTAAGAGAAGATTTTAGGTACAGGTGAGGAACACCTTGTTAATTATTGTGAGAATCATTATAAAATGTGTATTGAATAATTAAGATGACATTTAACATTATTAAGAGGAAATTTTAATTACAAAGAGCTATCTTGTTAATTATTGTGAGAATTGTTATAAAAATTAGTTTTGAAATTAAAAGAGATATATTTGGTTTTGTAATAGAATGACATTTACAATAATATGTTGACATAACAAAATTTTAAGTAATTTATATGTCATTACTTGAATATAGAATGATCTTAGTATCAATTTTTATATGATATAAATAAATAGTTATATATGAGTAGAAGTCAGTATAAAATTGAGAAAATAAATTTGGTGGCCATGATTCTGGGAGAATGAGTGAGAACGAGAGAGAATATATTGTGCAAAAATATTATTTGTACATTAAAATTAGTTACTAATGTAGTTGTGTATAAATATTGATGAGTTTGAAAAATTTTAATTTAATTTTGACGATGAACAAACATTATTGAAATAATTAATTACAAAATTATTAATTTGATTTTCATTAAACATATGTTAATTAAGAATTTTGTGATGCGAGTTTTATAATTGGGCCGAAAATAAAAATGATATGATGCAAGCCCAAGTGTGAATTCATTTAGCATTGATGCAAAAATATTTTATTTGTTGTGGCTGAATTATTATTCTTGTTATTGGGCCAGAATTTGTGATACAAGCCCAATTAAATCTCATGCTCCAAGACCATTAAAGTTGGTCCGAAATCAATTTTGAGAAGAAAGCAAAAGTTTTGGTTCATGCTTCCAACATATTCTTTTAATCAAGTGATGGAATTTAAAATTTATCAAGAAGAGTTAATACTTGTATTGAAAACATGAGAGAGATTATTCAATTGATTTGATGGCTCATTAATGCTATACGCCACCAAGAAAGAAAAGGGGAGTAGGAATTAGTTCAGCTTGTTTTACTTTATTCAAATCCATTACATGCTTTTATTTCTACTTTATCTTCTCTCTCATCTCTTCTCTCATTTTCGGTCACTTCCATCACAGCTACCATGGAAGCTTTTGCAAGCTATCAAGTTAAAGCTAGGAGCAAGTTAAAGACCATCACAATGATGGCAAGAAAAAGAAAACATAAAGTATGCTGTGGCTAAAATTCTCATTCACTTGTGGTAAGATATTGTGATGAGATCTTGGTTTCTTCATACCAAAAATGGTAGAAGGAGATTCGGCCAGCAAGGAGAAAATCTTGGAGGGATGGCTTGTCTCTGATTCTGCTCAACCACCACAGGAAGTAGCTAGAGTGGCGAAGTGATGGAGGAGGCAGAGATTGGAGCAGATGAAGCTATCATCGTCATGAAGCATCAAGGGCCAGAAATCCATCTTGGAGAGCAAGCCAAGAATGGAGCCCTCGGATTGATGAAGAGTGATGACCAAGAAAGGACTAGAGGTATTTGCATGTTGGGTTTTGCATGATTACCTCTTCTCTCTCACTGGCCGAACCGGTTTGTGTGAAGGAAAAGAAGTTAAGCTTGGTTTTTGGTTTCAACTGTGGAGGCTTCACTCTTCTATAAAAAAGGGTGAACAGCCACGGTTTGAAGCAAGGAGTTAGAAGTAAGCATTGAGAGTGCAAGGCACAGAAGTCTCAGAGCTACCTAAGCTTACAGATTTTCTTCTCCTTCAATGTATTCTGTTTTGTAATTTTTCTGTTTAATTTTGTCATGTCTTGAGTCTCATGGAAAAAGGCAAACAGTGAGGTTTGTATGAAAAAGCCATAGAGCCGAAAAAGGCAAAGAGTGTAAAATTAAAAGAAAAAGCCATAGATGTCCATATAGTTCATTTGTTCATCTATGTTGTGTTTCATGATTCTGTGGGAATCTCCTTGTAAGTTGGGTTAGCACTTTACAGTTTGTAATCAGGAATATTATAGTGAAATTCCATTATTGTTGTGATGGAGACTGGATGTAGGCTGCACTGCACTTAGCAGCTAAACCAGGATATATCTGGGTGTAATTTTCTCTCTCTTCTACTCCATTTCTGTTTCTGCTGCACAGGAGCTAAAACCAAAAATATCTCATGCCAAGTGACGAGACAAAAATAAAAGTCTCGTGGCTAGGGACGAGATAAAAATAAAAAAGTCTCCTCAAAGACCAGAAAGTGTAACCAAGAAAAAAGAGGGCTAAGATTCAACCCCCCTTCTCTTAGCCACTGAAAACCATCAAATATATATGTGGTTTAATTTATTTTTAATGTATATTTATATTCTAATATATATTTTATATTGGTGATTGATTTTAATGGCTAATTTTAATGCACACGTAGTATAATTATTGTATATTGTGTATAGTTAATGAAGATAATTAGTGAGTTAATAATTATATTTAATGAGGAAAATGAATGCAACTGTAACCGTTTCTAAAAATATTAAGATAAAAAAAATAAATTTGGATGGTAAAGCAAGAAAAATAATACTTATGTGGCAAAATTATAGAATGGTAAAATGTCAAGTTGTTAACTTTTTATTGTGTGATAATATTGATATTAGTTTTTATATAATATATAAATAGATGGATAGATATAATATAAATAGATAAATACATGGATAGTAACTTTTCTTGGTGAAAGATTTTTTTAAAGAAAAAGGAGGACAAAAGCAATAAAAAGTTTTTTTTAATATCTATAACACCGGACAATGTGGTTTTTGTACTTTATTATACTGTTGTTTACTTGTTCCTCATCATTCACCAATAATTTTTGCTACGTTATATAAATTTATGTCATTGTCTATATCTAAACTGATTTCAATAAATTTATAAAGAAAGTCGTTATAAGATATACCTGTTCGAGGGGAATTAAAATTTGTTGATCTACGAAAACCTCTGCCTCTTGACAATTGAGTATCATCTATTTATAGGCTTGTATATTTAGTGTCTTTAGCTTCGGAAATTGAAGTTTGTGTAGTCCCCGATAAAAGTATTTGAGCAGTGGCACTCCTGTTAGGTACAAAGAATTTAAAGAATCAAACACAATCGTTATAGCGGTGTCTTCTAATTCTGAGGCTGCTTTTTCTTCTGCGAAAATTTTTACCAACTGTTCACAATTTTTTATTGAAAGATTTTCCAGTATGACAAGATCTTTAGCCATGGATGATAGAAACACATATTCAAGACTATCACATCCATCAACATTCAAATCTTTCAGAGTTTGAAGGTGAATAATTCCTTTAGGATCTGTATTCCATACATGTTCCAAATTTGGTAGATTCTTTAAAGATAATTTTTTCAAACGAGTCATCCCCATTGCTTTTGTCACCTTATTGCTACTGTCATCCAGATTAAAGATGACCTGCACTTCATTGCAATCGGATACTTGCAGATCTTCCAAATTCTTAAAGCAATGAAGCAAATGAAATGGAATTACATGTACAATATCACTACATCCCTTCACAACCAAAGATTTTACATTCTGAAACCTGTTCACTTGCACCAAGGTTTTGTCATGCCATACTTGTTTTAGCTCTGAGTGATTGGAAAGCTCCAAATGAACCTATAAAATAATGATTGGAAAAGAAAAGGAATCACTTGTTTGCTTTTACCAAGTGTTTTCAAAATTCGCATTTTTTGGTAGTGTTTCAATAATACTATTTAAATATGTCTATGATGAGCCATATAAATGATCGGGGCATTAATTTTTTTCCCCCCCTCCTTATGTAGACTTTTAAAATATATTGATACTTAGCAATGTACGAAATCCAAGGAGAAGGGGATTAATATGAAGGAAGAGCACAATTAAGAAGAGAACATCATAAGACATGGAAAAGTAGCATTTAAACGAGGGAGTAGAAGGTACCTTATCTGCAAACACCATTTGAACGGTGGCATTCAAGTCACCTTTCCAATACGCTTTCTCTTTTTCACCACTTTCAGTGGCAAGTACGTTTTGTAGCTTGGGTGCTGCTATGTGCTTTGCGGTGAACGTTTTCATCTTGGGGCAATATTTCAGAGTCAACTTTTCCAACAATGGCACCGAAAACTCACAATTCGAGTTGCTACAGAAACTTGTGAGGTTGCTTAGTCGTGTCAGTTGTATAGTTATCAAGTTGGCAAAGACAATTTTAATCCCCTCGTCATTTTCCTGCTCATCCTTGGTAACTATTTCATTTAATTGAAGACAATACTGTACCTTCAAGGTGGTGAGTTGAACCAAGCTCTTTGCTGTTGAGCATGTCATTAGAGTTTTCAATTCATAACACCGCGACACTTGCAAGTATGTCAAGTGAGTGAAGGACACCGAGGAATGTGCCAACCTCCTCAATCTGCGACAATCTATTAAGACCAAGAGGTGCAGTGATCTCTGAAGAGCAGGATCTCTTTCAAATCCAATATCCTCCATATTATGTGCATTCAAAGTTAATTCCTTAAGAAGTAATACGGTTCCCAATCTTTGCTTCGGTGCGGTGTTTCCACTTGGCACGAACTCTCTAATGTTATGATTACCTCTCAATTCAAAGATTTGTAGATTAGGAATGGTGTGGAGGAAGCAGTATAGAGTCTCGTCATGATCACTCTGCCAATCCTGCAAGTAAAGTTGTTTCAAAGAGGTAAAGCGGTACTTGTCTCTGTTGCTCATTAACCACTGCACTTCTTTTGAGCCGATATCCAGATGCTCCAACTTGGAAATTACCTATACATCAATTTAAAAATATTTAAATGTTATCAATCTTCTGATTTCCTATGTTTTCTCACTTTTTCAATCCAAAAACTGATTACCAAACTCCAATTACAGCTATCCAAGACCATTAAAAGTAAAACGATGATACGTCCTTAATAAAATACCTATAATATGTGATCCGTCGATAGTTTATCTAAAATGGGAAGAAAAAAGATTACCGACTAATGGCCTTATATATTGCAAGGGAGTTGTTTAGATCGATTGCGATTGAGGGTGCTGCCACCTGAATAGCTGATTTGGAGCTTTTTTCCTAAAGGGTACTGGTATCTGTATTCTAATTTGGTGAAGGATAAAATATAGTTTTTGTTTTTGAAATTTGACAAAAAAATTTTAAAAATTTTAAGATTAATTAAACAACAATTTTATAAGAATAATTCTGGATACAAATAAATCAAGCATAATTTTCATACATTATTGTTAGATTGATCTTAAATTTTTTAAAAATTTAACTATCAAAAATATATTTGATGCAAATTAAAAATTTTTGAGACAAAATTAAAACAAAAAAAACTTAAAAATATTTTTAAAATTTTTGTCAAGACAAAAAATATATTTTATCCTTTAACTAAAATATAAAAACCAAGAGAAAGACTCCATTGCTTTTATTTCATTCAAAAACAGGTATATACAGAGAGGATTTGGATTCTCTAAATTTTGAAATTTATTTTAGAGGGTAAAGTATGATCTATCACTATTTATTTCATAAGTGGGACCAAGAGAAAATATGAGAGAGAAAACATTCAATAATAAGAGATTTAATTTTATCTTCTAAAGTGAAAATCTAAAATTTAGAAGATCTAAATCCATACAGAGATGTCTATCAAGTATCAACTATTATTTATCGAAAAATGATCTATTAACCATTAACTACATACATAAATACTAAGTTAATATTTATTATGCTATACATATTGACGAAAAAAATGGACTGTTTAGCATTATGACGGTCTCAAGAGGAAAAAGCTGTGATAACCATGAATTCATTTAAAGTTTTAGAGTCAGATAAATTTCAAGCAATTTTCTACAAAAAATTTTGGGATTCTCTTAGTAATGATGTGTGTGGACTAGTCAAGTGATCTTTTGAAGGTGAGCCGATGAATGCGGCTATTTTCGATACTCTCGTTGTTCTAATTTCTAAAGTGAAAGTTTCCTCTTCTTTACGGGAATTTCAGCCTATTAGCTTATGTAATGTAATTTATAAAATTGTCACAAAGGTTCTAGTTGACATGTTCAGACCTTTCCTGTCGGAGATCATTGGTCCTTTTCAAGGAGGGTTCATTTCAGGAAGAGGAACCACAGAGAATATTATCATTACTCAGGAGATTATACACTTCACGAGGAACACTAAGTCTCGAAAAGGGACCATGGCGTTTAAGATTGGAAAAAGCTTATAACAGGATAGACTGGCGTTTTTTGGAAGCTACTTTGGTCTGGTTTGGGTTTTCAAAGGCTACTATTAATCTTATATTGAATTGTGTGACTTCCTCTTCGTTGGCGATTTTGTGAAATGGGAACAGGCTCAAAAATTTCAATCCAAAGAGAGGGTTGAGGCAAGGAGATCCCATGTCTCCTTATCTAATTGTACTCTGTATGAAAATGCTTGCCTACTTTATCTCTCATAGAGTTTCTCAAGGTTTGTGGAACCTAGTAGCGGTTTCTAGGAACGGACCACGACTCTCTCATTTGATGTTTGCAGATGATCTTTTACTTTTCTGTAAGGAATTGAAAGCTCAAGTAATAGAAGTTATGCATTGCCTGGACTTGTTTTATAGAGCGTCAGGTTTGAAGGTAAATCTTCATAAGTCAAAGGTCCAGTGTTTCAAAAGGGTTTCGGAGAGGAGAAAAGAGGTTCTCTCAGGGGTCTCTAACATCCGGTTCTGCAATGATTTGGGTAAATATATGAGAATTCACATCAGTCATGCCAGAGCTTCCAGGAAGATGGCTTAGGAAGTTATTGAAAAAATTTCGAGAAAGCTCTCCAGTTGAAAAGGATGCCTGCTAAATAAGGCAAGGAGGCTTTGTCTTGTTAAATTGGTTATGGCCTCTATCCCGATTTATGAAATGCAAATTTCTCTTCTCTCGAAATATAAATGTAATAAAGTTGATTCATTGATGAGACAGTTCTTGTGGAAAGGCCAAGCGACCAGCAAAGGGCTGTCTCTGGTCAGGTGAGAGGTCGCCATAACTCCTAAAAGGACAGGAGGATTAGGTATTAGGGATTGTTCCTATGCTAACATGGCGCTTCTCAAAAAGTTGGTATGGGATTGTCTAAATAATAGTGAGAAGTTGTGGGTGCAGGTTCTGAAGCATAAATATCTCAGGAATCAATCTGGTATGAACAAAAATAGTAGAAATTCTTCATCAGCTACGTGGAAGAACATTGTTAGTGCCTATGAGCATATCAAAGAAGGGCTTCATTGGAATATTGGGGATATCCACAAATCAGTTTGGTATGATGAGTGGACTCCTCTTGGTAAGCTTTGCAACCTTATTCCTTATGTACATTTTCTGAATCAGATTTCATAGTGTTTGATTTGTGGAAAATGGTGTATTGGGAAGTTGATAGTCTTACCACGCTTATTCAGCATGAGATTAAACAGTTTATTTATGGTCTGAGATATCCTAGTTCGACTAAGTTGGAGCCACAGTGTGAGTAGTGGCCTGCAGCAACAAAAAAATATAGTGCAAGAGAGGGTTATAGATGGTTATTAGAGAAAACATTAAATTGGAATGCCAATAGTAACTTGAACTGGTTGTGGAATACAAATATTCTGGAGAAATTCAAATTTACTATGTGGCTTGGCTTACATGATGCTCTACCAATGGAGACCTTTCGATTCAAGCGGCATTTAGCTTCTTCAGATATGTGTAAGAGATGTAACAAGGCGCATGAGACTATGGAGCATTGCCTTAGAGATTGTGAACGATCAAAGGCAATTTGGCATATGTTGGATCCTATTATCCTGGACTCGATGGCTGGTACTGCTCTTGAAGAGTGGTTTCAGAAGGCCTTGGCTAACAATGAGGCGTCTTTTGGTGCAGGACTTGGTGGGTATGGAGACATAGGTGCAATGACATATTCAATACTGACAACCCTTGGACAAACCACAAGGTTGTTGCCTTGACCAGAGTTACCGCCAAGGACTTACAGGTTTACAGGAATCGAAACAATGCCTTTAGGTCCCTCTGAAATTGCCTGTGTTGGGAACCACCGGTAGGCAACAATTTTAAAGTTAATTGTGATGCAAGCTTGTATCTGGATTCAAATTTAGCGGGATTTGGTGTATTATTAGAGATTCTTAAGGGAGATATGATCTCGAGCCGCTCTAGAAGCATTTCCCCCATAATTTATCAGGTGTGAATTATTTGCTGTTTGGAGGGGGCTGGTTTTAGTTTGGAATTGCGGTTTGAAAGATATTATATGCGAAACGGATTGTCTTGACATTCTGCTCATCATGCATGTGCTTACAAGTAGGTATTCATCTGAAGTAACAGATTTGGTTCACAAGATTCAGGCGTTTTTATCTCGTCCTTGGCTTGTTCACGTTGAGTGGGTGTCCCGAGAAGCAAATAGAGCTGCGAATTGGATGACTAGATATGGTGCCAAGAGTAACTTTAATCACGTTATTTGGTTTGAGCCTTGTGTTGATCTTCAGCAAATCATCCGCTCGGATATAGGTGTTTACTTTGTTTCTTTCCATATTTAGACACACAAGAAAAACACATATTATGTATTTATTATTTTTAGAAAGTATAGAAAATAAAAAAATGTTTTGTCCATGTCTGACTTTCAAGTTATTTTTTATCTCTATTATGTATTACTTCTTGTATTTCTATCTTTGAAATACTATCCAAAAACAACCTAGGTATTAAGAGAATATTATGAAAACTTACAGCAAATAAAAAAAATGACTTAAAGGGTATATTGACTAGTAAAAAAAAAAAGGTATATTGACTAATAAATGTCTCTAAAATATTTGTTTTCTTTTTTACTCTCTAAAACATTTATTAAGACTTAAGAATACAAAAGTAAAATAAATTTTTTTTTCGAAGATTTGATGATATTAAATGCATATAAATTTACCGTTTCATACAATTCTGTGTTTTATATTCAAAACAAGTAGCGCTAGGAAATATCTTTTTATTATGTGTATCCATATGAATAGTTTTAGAGCCATACTAGGAAATTAACTTTTTTTTCACCTAGCATTAGTTAATTTTTAAAATTATTTTATTTTAAATTTTAAATTCTAAATCATAAATTTTTAATAATAAATTCTAAATTATAAATTTTAAACCCTAATTTTTTTTAAAAATATATATTTTTAAAACTGACAAAAAACTAATATTAACTGGCTAAAAGTTAAGTTTTTACATTTTTCACATTGAATTTTAATATAAATGAATATTTCCCTATTAATTCTGGTTAAGCAGCGTACTTAATAATAGATTCCCTTTCAATTTATGCCTGATGTCTACGAGGTCATTGCAATGATGTGGTAGATATGAATTAGAGAAGATAATAAAATCATAAGTTTTGCTAATCACTTTACCTTTTCAGTTGATAACAATGCTTTTTCTTCTTCATTGGTATTTTCTGTTTTGAATATTTTCAAATTTG
>NC_029773.3:87877642-87894240 GCF_000817695.3 Arachis duranensis | reverse complement strand
TGTCAGTTGCTTCAATTTTGGAAACTCTACTATATGTCTTTCCTTTATAGAAAGATCGGATGGTTGGTAACTGACAAAATGATATGAAGACTACTTCAGAAAACTCCAATGCTTCATTGCTTGTTTCTGATCCTCCATCACACGCAATAATTTCCTCCAAACTACGACATGAGGCTATTGAAAAGCTTTGTAGTTTTCCAAGATCCTTGGCTATAGAAGTTGGCAACACATTGCTCAATCTGTTACATTTAGAAAT
This sequence comes from Arachis duranensis, assembly GCF_000817695.3. Classification (NCBI taxonomy): domain Eukaryota; kingdom Viridiplantae; phylum Streptophyta; class Magnoliopsida; order Fabales; family Fabaceae; genus Arachis; species Arachis duranensis. The sequence continues at coordinate 87,893,984 of NC_029773.3, read as the reverse complement.
CCTTATACTCTGTAGATTTGTGAAGTTAACAACTCCTTTTGGATCTGCACTCCACACTTGCTTCAGATATGGGAGATCACGCAAATAAATAACCTCCAATAATGCAGATTTTGTGTCATTTTGTTGCGGAGGATGTCTACTTTTGAAAATGAATTCCACGGACTCACACCAATAAACATTTAAGCTTTTCAAATGCAAATACCAACATCTCGTGTGATCAGGAAAAATCATGTCAAGCTTATTGCATTGGCTAATACTCACAGAAGTGAGTCTAGGAAATGAATCTGCACTGACTTCGTCTTCATGAGGCCATATGTCTTTTAACTTCTCCATTTTACTCAACTGGATTTCCTCCAACTCAGGAAAAATACAAACCTGTTTTAATGTAATAAAAAGTCATTAGATAAAAGTCAGGTAAACAATGATGAACATTAGCATATATATATATAGCTAGAATGGTGAGTAAATAATATAAAACACAATAATTAAGTAACATGCACAAAACATAAAAAATCTATTACAAACTTCATCATCATCCTACGCACCGTTGGATACTCATTCTTATTTCTTTCAGTGATGAATAATTTCTCCATTACTGGACACCTTGTTATGGAGATATTTTTTAGTTTATTCAGACAGCGAGCCACAGACAATGAGCATAAATATTTCAAGTTACAACAGTCTTCCAGAGTTAACTTTATTAAGTTATGAAAAAACCGATCATTTGAAGGTTGACTGTTCCATATCATGTGGATCTTGATTGAGAACAAATTCAAGATCTCTAACTTTGGAATATCTACCTGCAGGAAAAAAACACACAAAGCATGTTACTCTATTGGAATCACTATTCTAAAATGTCAAATACAAATTATTTTAAGATTAAAGAAAGCCATACAGTTTCATCAAATAGAGGAAAGGAAGTTGCCACACTTTGCTCATCCTCTACTGGAACAATTTCTATGCCATTAGTGATTCTTGCTTGCCGCACTTTGTTGTAAAAATTGACAAATGATGGTAACTTTTGTAGTGTCAAAGAGCGTAACTCTTGAAGCTCAACCTTATTGTTGGATCCTTCTCCTTCCTCACCAACAATTACTTGTAGAGAATTACATTCAGAGACATCAATTGTTTCCAGACTAGTAAGAACTTTAACAATGTAAAAGAAGAATATGCTCTTCAATTGGGGGCACATCTTCACTTTGATGGTCTTTAGTCTAGAAAATGAGGAATTTGTTACAGGACTGCAACATATCTTCTCAATGTTCATTAGGTTGAAAAGGTTGAGAAACTCTAAACTACAAAAGGCGTCTTGAGGTTGTGACAACTCCATTGAGTTCACAATATATTTAATGGCATTGTTATTTACGATCGACAAGTTTTTCAAACATGGAAATCCATCCAGATTCAACTCATAAAATGCATCTTGAACTCCACAGAGATCTCCCAACAGCAAATTCTCCACTCCTTTGAATAGCAATTTGATTCCTTTGAGGGAGTGAATATCCATGCCAGGTTTTAGCTGCAGTGCCAAAGATCTGGAAGCTTCATATTTATTGGGCATCTTAAAATCCCCAATTGAAATTGTCTCAATGTCTCCAATCACAATCTTATAATCATTCAACTCGTGAAAGAACAAGTCTGTTAGTAAATCTTCAACACTAGGGATGCATACATCTATAGTATTCAATTGATGCAAATATTTCAGCTCAGAAAGAACTGAAATTTGACTCTGATTTACTTCTCCCTCCACCTCAATTTTGGTCAAGCTATTTTTTATATGCAATTCCTCCAAACTAATGAGCCTCGATAGAGAAAGAGGTCGAGTGAATCTGCTTATTGAACAATCGCTAATGTCTAGCAATTGTAATCTGCATAAGCCCTCCAACTCTGTTGACCAATTTTCAATTCTAGAACCTGATAGGCTAAGAATTCTTAAATTTTTCAATTTATTTATAATTGACAAGTTACCAAGAGTGCAGTTCTCCAGACAAAGCATTCTGAGGTTTGGTAAGCATTTAATTGAAGACGGCAGACTTGGTATATGAATTCCAGATAATACTAATACTCTGAGTTCTTCCATTCTTTCAAAAAACCTGTCTGGTATTTCTAAACTTGAATCATCACTGTCAATATGAAAAAATTTGAGTTGAGGACAATTCAAAACTTCTGGGAGTTCAACCATGATATGGCTCTTGTGTAGATGAATTCCAATGCAGCTCTCAAGTTCTTTCTTGTCAGGCCAGACATCCAACGTTTTATTTCTCAGGATAAACACATTCTGATTCTTGCACGCCATAGACAGAGCAGCATCTCGAATTATATCATGCATATTGAAATGATCACCGGAATTACTATCCAACAAGCCTGAATCTTTTAGCTTCTTGATTGACTTCGATATGCTCTTGCGGGCATCTCTCAGAGTATGAACATCTTTAAGTATGCCCAAACCATAGCAGTACTTCACCAAGTCAGAAATTAATGATTGATGACCCATTTGAGCACACACAAGGAAAGTGGACTTGAGCTCCTCGCTTGCTAGATGATCATAGCCCATCCTCACGTATTTCTCCATGTACTTTTGCACTTCATTTGATTCTTGTTGGTTTTTTATTCTTTCTAGTTCGCCTTCCCACTCTGAATCGCTCTTGTTCTTTAATGACTTCCCGACTAGAATAACTGCCATTGGCAATCCTGCACAGTACTTGTGAAGAGCTTCGCTATTGAAGTTAGGATTTTTATTCGACATTCCAACCACTTTCTTGAACAATCTCAAAGTTTCTTCCATGTCTAACTCGGGGACAAGGACGATTGATTTTTCTTCGACATTCATTTTATTTTGCAACACTTCTTTAGATCTTGAAATGACAAAAAGTTTGCATCCCTTGGTGGTGCTAGAAGAATTTTCACTTGTTATTTGCTCTTCCTCCTCTGGTCTTTCTTGGTGCATCACGTGGCTTGAAACATCATCTTCATCAAATGGAATTCCAATCTTATTCAGGTCCAATTCTTCCCAAAGGTCATCCAGGATCACAAGGGTATTCCCCTGCTTCAACCTCTTTCTCAAAAGAGATGCTCTCCCATTCTCACCTTCATTTCCAAAGGTCAATCCTAAACCGTCCGCAATATCTTGTTGAACCTTTTGAAGGTCTGGTTCTTCTTTTATGGTTGCCATGGCTACCTTGTCGAACAATATGCTGTCCTTAGCTTGTTTTCGAATTTGTTCTACCAGAGAGGTCTTGCCCACGCCACTAGGCCCATGTAGTCCAACCATTCTTACCTTGGAATCTTTTAATCGCTCCATGACCTTCTCAATTATACCCTTCCTTGATTCAAATTCGAGATAGCCACCGCCAGATGAATTGCAATCCTCAAACATTGGAGCTTGTCGATAAGAGATATTTGCACCATCAGGAGTTTCATTATTCAGCTGCTTGATTGCCGGTGCCAATATCTTCTTTGCTTTCCTGCCAAGTTGACGCCTGCGCCACAAAAAAGGGAGAGCCCCGCTAGAGCACCCCCCGCCAAAGCAACTTGTCTTGGATTTGAGGGTTTCATCATCTTCAAACTCCTTACTTTCTTCCTTCTTTTCCGCCACCTTCTTAAGCCAATCTTCAACAGCAGGTGTGATTTCTTCTGCATTGTCTTTTGCAACTTGAACTCGCTCATTCACCGTTTGCCTCCTACTTTCAAGAGTCTCAGTGAGTTCTTTTAATTCCTTAACATGGCCTTCACAGTTGACAATATAATCAAGCTGGCGAATACTCGCTTCCCCGAGTAAGTTAATAACTTTCTCTAACGGTTTAGTCGGAAGGTTTGCCATTCTTCTGGATTTCCTAATAGGAGTATATCTCCATCCTGTAAAACAATATGGAAATAAACCAATAAGAAGAAAAAATAAGGGAATTAAAACGCGATAACATAGAGATGGATATTTTTGTGACCGCCTGAAATGAGTCATGATTGGTGTTCAGGAAAATAGTCCCAGCAAGTCTAACAGATTTAAATATAAAATAAATAAAAATATTACAAATATTTTGTATTAATTTACAGTTTTAAACAAAAATAAAATATAGATGAATCTTACTTGTGACATATAGAGCAGATGATATCTAAAAATTCAACAAAAAATAAATACCTCTTGCAGATTATTAATCTTGAATAGAAAGACTTACATACTCAAATATTTATTCCTAAAAAATTATTTTTAGAAAAAAACGACCGGAGTGAATTTTACAACCCAATGACTAAACAGTACATCTATAATTCACATGAGACCATATAAAAATTATTATAAAAATAATTTTAGTTAGAAAATAATAATTTATATGAATGAGTGAATCAATAAGCGAGTTCTCATATAGAAAGCAAATCAAATAATTCACGCTTAGGCGGCTCCACCTGTAAGGGTAGCCCTTTTCTCTCATGTGTCTATAAGAAATAACAGATCCAACATGTAGCCTACACGTTAGGCTAGCAACGCTCCTGCTAACTGAGGTCTGAGCCAGATGCATTTAGGTTAACGTCATAATCATCGTTAACTATAGTTTTCTAATACGAGCCTCCCAAACCAATTCAAAACATATAGTTTCGAATATAACAAATTCTTGGGTGTTTCAAACATGATGTATCAAATCAATAAAATAATATTTTCTCATCCAAATCATAGTTCAATCATATTTTCTCAATCTTAAGACATTTTAAATATAGTTCATAATTTTAAAATAAGTAAATACCAACAAATACTTTAATATTTCGAAAATACATATTCGAGTAAAATCAAATGCTTTAAAATAATATAAAACTTTTTTAAACGTACATATAGTCTCAAAAACATATAGTGTCATGTGCATATTAAAATGAGCTTAACAAATATAAATATTTAGTTGTCACGGCCCAAAATGAGCCATGACCGGCGCTTAGGAAAATAATCTCATAGCAAGCCTAATAGACTCAAATATAAGTTGAATAAAAAAGTTACAAATATTTTACAAGTTCTAAAATAAATAATTATATATTTTTAACAAAATTAAATAATTAAGAGTAGTTGGATCCTGCCTGTGATATATAGAGCATATAACATCTAGGAACTCGACAAAGAATAAGTATTCGGTACAGATCGTTATTCTTGAATAGAAAGTCTCACATAATCAAGTATTTGTTCCTGAAAAATATTTAAAAAAAAGGGGTGAATTTTGCAACTCAATGACCAGACAATACATCTATAATCGACATGAGACTGTATAAACATTATTATTAAAGTAATTTTTTAATTAAAAAATAATAGTTGATAATAATAAGTGAATCAATAAGGAAGCTCTCATACAGAAATCAAATCAAAAGTACACACTTGGACGGCTCCACCTTTATGGGTAACCCTTTCCTCTAGTGTGTCCGACCGGAATAACAAATCCAATGTGTGGCCTACACGTTAGGCTAGCAATGCCCTTACTAGTTGAGATCTGAGTCAGATGCATCTAAGTTAACGTCATATCTGCCGTTAACTACGGTTTTCTAATACGAGCCTCTCAAACCAATTCAAAACATTAATTTCAAATATAACAAATTTTTCAATCTTCAAACATATAATGTATCAAATCAAATCAAATAATACTTTTTCATCCAAATCTTTTTTAATCATATTTTGTCAATCTTAAGGCATTTCAAATATATTTCACAATTTTAAAATAAGTGAGTAACAACAAATACTTTAATGCTTCAAAAAAATCATATTCGAATAAAATCAAGTATTTTAAAATAATATAAAGCTTCAACAAACATGCATATAGTCGCATAAAAACATATAGTCTCATGTGCATATTAAAATGAACTTAACAAAGATAAATATTTAGTTCTAATAAATCAATTATTCAATCTAATTTAAAATTCTTTGATAATAATATGTAAGTGTAATTTTAAGTTCAAAACAACATATATCAAAATAAAATAATTATAGATGTAAAGTCAACCAATTATAAATGTAAAATGCCTACTCACAACTTGGTCTCAAGAGACCGAAGAAACCGAACCCGAAATGCCAAATTAAATGGCGAGGAAGGTTGGAATAGAATGGAACGAAAAAGCGCAGAATTTGGACCGAACCAGTGGCAGCAACTTCAATTCTAACAGCAGCAGCAACTCTAACGACAATGTCACGAATGTAATCTCAAAACAACAGCAGCATAGCTACCACTTCTAGCCCGTAACAAACAACAGCAAAAGCAGATTAATAAAAAAAGATAGCACAAAAATAGAGCGAGAGCGTAACGCAGATAAAGCATAACAGAAATGGAAAGAGATGTAAAGTACAAGAAGAATGGATTTTGTTTTACCAAGGTAAAGGAAGAGCAGTGGTGGCTCTTAATGGCAATAATTCCGAGGACTCTGGCAGCAACATTCATGGCCCCAGAGACTCCGGCAAACAATGAAAAACCAAAAGTAGAAGCAGAACAATCTCTTCTCTAGTCACCTCCTCCACCTGCACCAGAGGCAACTGCAATGATAGTGTAAGAATAGAAGGTTTGCTCTGTCTCGCGGTGTGGTGGAAGGCAGCAGCAACTCAGCGACCTGCTCCAGCAGAGCTCCCTTTTCTCTCTCCCATTCACCCCCTTCTTTGCTCTGCTTGGCGACGACGATGGCCTTAACTGGGACGGCGACAGTCTCGATCAATGGTAGCGGCGGCGACGGGACTCCTTCCTTCCTCTTCTCCGCCACGCACTTTCCTCTTTCTCCATGAAAGTTCTACGACCTCACTCTCTCTCATCTCTCCCGCGCATCTCTTCCTTTTTCTTTGCGACAATGACAGCGGCGTCCAGCCTCACCGGCGTCATCCTCCTTCTCCCCTTCTTCTTCCTTTCTTTCTCCCTTTCCATTTTCCCTCTCTCTTTTTCTTTCTTTTCTTTTGTTCTGACTTCAGAGTGTGTGCTTGTGTGAGAGTGAGTGTGCGTGGGTTTAATTTAGGAATTAGGGTTTGGTTTGGAGAAAAGAGGAATAAAGGTATTGTAGGGATTTTACATTAGTTCTAGTAAATCGATTATTAAAACCTGTTTTAATTCTTTTATAGTAATCTTTGTAAGTATAACTAAGTTCAAAGCACCGTATATCAAAATAGTTATAGATGTAAAGTCAAACAATTATAATTATAAATGTAAAACCTACTCACAAATTGGTCCTAAGGGGTCAAAGAGACCAAACCAGAGTGCCAAGATAAAAGGTGAGGAAGGTTGAAGTAGAATGGAATGAAAGAGCACGAAATTTGGACCGAGATAGTAGCAACAACTTCAATCCTCACTGCATCAACATCAACAACAGTCCTAGTATCAACATTATAGAACAACCACAGTAACAATGGTAGCGAATCCAATATCCTACGGTGGTTTAAAACTAAACAAAGGCAAAAAAGGACACCAAACAGAATAAAACAGAGTCAATAATAGAGCTTTATGGCAAGACAAGGCAGAACAAGATTAGTCTTTCCAAAGGAAATAAGAGGATGGAGCATCAGCAGCTCCGGTGACCCCCCACCGGCAAGGACAGAACCGGCAGAAGCAAAGCTAAGCTAGGGAAAACTTGCAGAGTTTCTGGCGGCAGCTTCCGGCAACGTCAGCGTGATTCCTGGTGGCCAGAGGCGCAGCTTGCGACATGGCGGAAGCGTACCAGCTCCCCCTCCTCGCGAGACTCTCCTCTCTCTGGCTATTACGTTTCTCTCTCCTATGCGAGCTTCTCTCACTCTCTCTCTCCCTCTCTTCGAAGCCGCATACCCGCAACCGTGACGACGACGACGAAGCTCCTCGTCAAGTGGCAACGACAAGGCACGACAGCGATGAGATGTCGTCCCCTTCCTCTATTTTGTGTGTCGCATCTTTCTCTTTCACATGCGGTGGCTTCTTGTGGTGGCGATGTAGTCCTCGACAACGACAGTGGAAGCTCCCACTGCGGCAGGGATAGTCTCTAGGGGCGTCGGCGAGGACGGCGGGACATGACCTCTTTTTTGCGCTTCTTCCTTTCTCCTTCCCCATTCCCTATTTTAATTTCCTTCTCCCTCTCTCTTCCTGATCAGCGACAACGACGGCAACAGCAGCTGCCAGCCCCGCCGGCACCGTCCCTTCCTCTCCCCTCCTCTTCTTCCCGATCCTCACTCTTTTTGTTTTTCCTCTGTGTGTGTAGCATATGAGATGAGAGATGAGAGTGTTTGAATTAATTTTGAAATTAGGGTTAGGGTTGAGAAAAGGAAATAAGGGTAGTGTAGGCAATTTTGATAAAATTGGATGGTTGGGTAGTAATAAAAGGAATTAAATGTAAAATATTTCAAAAAAAAATTAGGACATTACATTCTACTTTCCTTAAAAAATTTTCGCCCTCAAAAATTGAAACAGTATGCAAAATGTTACATGGTTTTAGCATTTTACTAAACATGAGAAAATAGTATAATTAAGTGCAAAAGTTACAAGATAGGTTTGTGTTAAAACAATACGGTTGACATTCACCTACTCTCGTTCCCTTAACAACTCAGATATACATAGCACTCTTCACTTCATTCGTCAATCTCCTCAAAATACAATCTTACTTCATAATCTCCTTGGTTCTGTTGTACATATCCATAGTAGGAACCAGTCTTATGTCAAGCCTATGATTACAACTTTTTGAACTTCAACATCGATAAATTGTGTCCTAAAGAACTAGTGTATCGCTTGCTATCGAAACAAGCTCGAGTTTATCCAAAAGGATACAAAATTTACAAAGAGAAGAGCAACATCACAGATAAGGTTTGCAAGAATTCAGAAGGATGCATAGAATCATAATTAAGTAATGATGTACAAAAACAATAAAGTGTGACAGAAAGATAGTCAATCACATCCTAACAAGGAAATCTGAATCAAGGAACTTTGATGAAAACAATAAAAGAAAAGATAAAGTATTAGGTCGAAACAAGTTCAAGTTGAATCAAATAAGTGCAAAGTTCACCAGAGATGGCCACTACAGTCCATGACAATGTTCACAAAAATTTAAGAGAATGACTAGAAATACAATCATATAAGACACAATCTTTGGGATCAAAGAAGAAGAAGAACATACATGGCCTAAAATTTATAATATTTATAGACCAAAATAAGAACAAATGAAGTTAAAGAAAATAATAGGAAGCAACAACACTATAGGCAAGAAAAAATGAACAGCAACAAATATACAACTTAAATAAAATACCCATAATAATTGTAAATTAAATTCCAAACAATAAGACAGACAATAATAGAGGAGTAAAACAAAACAACAAACTGAAAATTTGACCGCACTTTTTAGAAAGACAATTGAACAGTTATGAAAATTAAAAACAATAATTATCACAAAAATTAACATGCTCATTTCTTTTATCTAGAATTCTTTGACAAGGTCCATTTGAATTAATTATTATCATAACCTTGAATATTAAATATATCAGAATAAAATTTAATAGCTTTTGACTATAAATAATAGATAAATAACGTAAAACATGATGAGAAAATATAAGCAATCTTCTCATTATCCTCAAGGCCAAAATTTACCTGTACATTTTACTTATTGTTATTGTAAAATACACTCAAATATTTTCATATGATCATACAGTTATAACTTAATTTACAAATAATGCACATGTAAGATCATGAAATTAAAACGATGAAATTACAATTAATACAAACTAACATTAGTTATAATAAATTAACTACTACTCTTTATTTCGCCTAAATCTTCAAACGTAATTTAGCTTTCAATATAATTCAAGCACATAGCAAAAGAATTTTATGAAATTAGTATGGATCATAATTTTTATACAGAAAAAATACCAAAAAGAGAACTCATCTTCATAAATAGTTAACCGAACTTAAAACTCATGATATATATATGTTCTTGGTAGCAAATACTAATACATGAAGAAATTAATAGATTTGGACGTCAAACTTGTAGTCATGAATTTCTATGTTCATTTTAATGTGCATCTCTATTCACGCTGCATAACTGATATTTTTAATCATATCCACAATACTATCGTCTTGTGGTGTTCTCCTTTCTTTTTTTCTTTGGTAAAAAGATTCACCAATAAAATTGAATACCAGGAGAAACCTTAGTAATTTAAAAACTATATTTTAAAAAAATATCTTTTATTAAAATAAAATAATATTCATAATTTAAATTCTTTTTTTAATTTAACTATAAAAAATATATCTCTCAAATCTGTCTTATTTTCAAAAATATAATATGATGAGAAAGTTTTTTTTTTCTAAATCTCTTACTCATTTCCAACCCAAAAGTAAACCTAACAAGCACAGAAATAACAGCTACATACAAATCAGGGAATTCGAAATCTGTTAAACAAATTTAGAACACTACCCAAAAAGACGTCATGTAAAAATAATAAAAACATGATTTTTTTTTTTTAATATCAAAGGCACTTGAAATATCATGCAAGGCATATACCGAATTGAAAAAAAAAACCTGTTATGTGAGAAACCAATAATAATAACAATGAGATAAAAAGAGAAAGATACTAGAAAACCTGATAAAACATTACCAAGTCACTATTGAATAGAAAATCAAATCCTAACTATATCAATATGCAAGAATTTATTGTTTACGAACAATAATAATATCGATCACACACAATGATGATTTAAATAGCAATAATCACAATAACAATTCATAGGAAACAACCTATTCTAATAGCCAGAGATAAAATATTTAGCAATAATATCATATATCATAATAGAAAACAGAAAATTGTATCTGTGAAAAAATTGTAACATATAAATACTCAATAATTCGAATAATAAATATAGAAGCAACTTTGTTACTAGAGCACAGGCATTTCAAACTACCAATCTTTTAAAAAAAAACCCTAACTTGGTAAAAAATTTATCAAAGTAATCTTTAAATGTTATGAGATTATCCTAATAAAATCTCAAGTTATTTTAATATTGATTCCCGCTTTTAATTTAGAAACAACAAAGTTCACAAGAATTGTATATTATTATATTAAGATAGTTAATATCTTTCTAATCTTAGTAAAAATTTTACTTCAAAGCACCATTGTATAGATCAAATTAGTATCTTAGTACATAATTTCACTTACACTATTTTATTCCACGAACCTAACCAAATGTGAATCATAAAACATTAGGTCTCATTGAGAAATTAGATAATTTAAAACTAGAGTTAGTAAGGAGTTCATAAACAAAGTATGGTTTATAATAATTAGTTAAATGTAATAAGGAGAAAAACTCGAATAAAGAATTCGTTCAACTTTTAAAAAATTGAATATTTAGTCCCTTTTGTCAAAAATTACCAGCAATTCTTTTCAATATCTAAGATCTACAATTTCAATCTCACAAAAACACTAGAAACCAAGAAAACAAATATTCTAAATCTCTAAAAATAAGAACAATGGTTGAGAACAAGAGAATATTCAAAAAAGCAAAGGGTTAAAAAAATTCTCAAGTTTCATATCTTAGCCAAAAGCAAAATTTATCTTATAATCACCATCCAAAAAGCAAGCGTTCACAAACTTTCTCTCAACTTATCAAGTCGAAAATAGTTCCGTTAATTCGATCAATGAGTGCTTGACAACTTGCAGATTGAACCATAATGGAATTGGATTATCAAATTAGAAAAGTACAAACAAACTTCAATATCGGAAAATACTTTCGATCCAGCTAACTGATTACCCAAATAATTCACTATACATAAGCAAAGAAAATAACCAATCGAACAAACAACAATAACACTATATTCATATGTTTCATCAGATAGTCATTCTTCTTAAGCAATTAAATAACAGTTTTCAAAACTAGATATTGAATTAAAAAGAAAAATCAAAAGCAAATCAAAATTATGTTATAACTTCAAAGAAGAAAAATCTCAATATCATTTATCAAATCCAAAACAAGGCATTTCAATCAGAAACTTAGTAAATTCATGCAATCCATAAATCCAAATACAATTCTATAAGAGAATCAGATGGTAATTCATAGCAAACATAGATCTAATCTTTTAAGTAATTCATCAACTATTGACATTAGAAATCACAGAGAACAACCCGAAACGAAGAAGATTAAAGCATACATTCACAAAATTGAAAAAAAATTAGAACTAGCTAGCTACGAGAAAAATCACGAACCATAACCAAAGCTAAAACCATTGCAAAAACACGTTCGAGAAAATCTACCAAATGATAAGTCAAGATTGGTAACAAAAGGACAAGAGTAGTAAGAAGTGGCAGAGAACGGATGATTGCAGTAATCAGAAGACAACAATGACATAGAGGACAAAGAGGACATTCCTATAGGCCTTTAATAGTTCCACAATTTGTACAAATAGACGTGCTTCTATTTATACAATTGTGATCCTACCATAGGACACTTGCTCCATATTACACAAGTTAACCTAAGCTCTGATACCACTTTGTCACAGCAAAAAATGAGGCATGACTGGCGCTTAGGAAAATAGTCCCCCAACAAGCCTAACAGATTTGAATATAAGATAAATAAGAAGGTTACAAATATTTTTGATAAATTTATAGTTTCAAGAATGAATAATTACATATTTTTAACAAAAATAAAATATAGATGGATCCTACATGTGATATATGGAGCAAATAACGTCTAAGAACTCAACAAAGAATAGATATCCCTTGCAGATCATTAATCTTGAATAGAAGACTCACATACTCAAATATTTATTCCCGAAAAATTAGTTTTAGAAAAAACGGAGTGAGTTTTGCAACCCAGTGATTAGACAGTACATCTATAATTTACATAAGATCATATAAATATTATTATAAAAATAATTTTAGTTAGAAAATAATAATTTATATGAATAGTGAATCAATAAGGAAGTTCTCATACAGAAAGCAAATCAAATAATCCACACTTAGGCGGCTCCACCTCTAAGGGTAGCCCTTTCCTCTTGTGTGTCCGTACGAAATAACAGATCCAATGTGTGGCCTACATGTTAGGCTAGAAATCCCTCTGCTAGCAGAGGTCTGAGTCAGATGCATCTAGATTAACGTCATAACTACCGTTAACTATAGTTTTCTAATACGAGCCTTCCAAACTAATTCAAAACATATAGTTTCGAATATAACAAATTATTTGGTCTTTCAAACATGAGGTGTCAAATCAAATAAAATAATACTTTCTCATCCAAATCATAGTCAATCATATTTTTTCAATCTTAAGGTATTTTAAATATATTTTACAATTTTAAAATAAGTAAGTACCAACAAATACTTCAATGTTTCAAAAATACATATTTGAGTAAAATCAAATGCTTTAAAATAATATATAACTTTTTCGAACGTGCATATAGCCTCATAAAAATATATAGTCTCATGTGCATATTAAAATGAGCTTAACAAAGATAAATATTTAGTTCTAATAAATCGATTATTAACACCAGTTTAAAATCCTTTGATAGTAATCTTTGTAAGTATAACTAAGTTCAAAGCACCATATAACAAAATAATTATAGATGAAAAGTCAAAATATTATAATTATAAATGTAAAGCCTACTCACAAATTGGTCACAAGGGACCGAGGAGACCAAGCCAGAGTGCCAAGATAAAAGATGAGGAAGGTTGAAGTAGAATGGAATGAAAGAGCACAAAATTTGGACCGAGATAGTAGCAACAACTTCGATCCTCACTGCAGCAACATCAACAACAGCTCTAGTATCAATAACATGGAACAACCACAGTAACAATGGCAGGGAATCCAATAGCCTACGGTGGTTTAAAACTAAGCAAAGGCAGAAAAGAACATCAAACAGGACAGGACAGAGTCAATAATAGAGCTTTATGGCAAGATAAGGCAAAACAAGATTAGTCTTACCAAAGGAAATAAGAGGATAGAGTATCAGCAGCTCTGGTGACCCCCACCGGTAAGGACAGAACCGGCAGTAGCAAAGCTAAGCTATGGAAAACTTGCAGAGTTTCTGGCGACGACTTCCGGCAACGTCAGTGTGATTCCCGGTGACCAGAGGCGTGGTGGCGTAGCGTGTAACAATGGTGGAGGCTTACCAGCTCCCCTTCCTCGCGAGACTCTCCTCTCTCTGGCTATTGCGTTTCTCTCTCCTATGCGAGCTCTTCTCCCCCTCTCTCTCTTCGGATTCCCATACCTGCAACCATGACGGCGACGACGAAGCTCCCCGTCAAGCGGCAATGACAAGGCGCAGCAGCGACGAGATGTCGTCCCCTTTCTCTGTTTTGTGTATCGCGTCTTTCTCTTTCACATGTGGTGGCTTCTTGTGGTGGCGATGGAGTCCTCGACGACGGCAGTGAAAGCTATGGAAAAACAAAAAATCTGACAATCAAATATTTTTATTAATAAAGTCCAACTAAGTTGGGTCAAATTCAATAAAAATGACTCAGACAAGGTACGTGTGAATTACACACTTTTTTTCGTATTTTTTCTTTTTATCACGTGCTTTTTCTTTTAGGACATTTTTTATTTACTATTGTTGTTGTTGCATTTTTTTATTTCTTCTCCTCTTTCTCCTCTTTTTATTGTTATGGTGTTTGATTTTTTTCTTATTTTTATTCTTCTTAAGGAGGTGAAAACAAGAAAAATATAAGGAAATGAAACAAAAAAGAGAAGATAAAAAGACGAAGGAGAAGAAGAAGATAACGATGTTGAAGAAGAGGAAAAAAATTTTAATTGTGCAAAATTTATCAAAAAAATAGCATCAAAACTTTAAACTTGACACCGAAATTTTTAACAGCGAGTCAGCGACACAGAAAATTCTTTAACTAGAAATGATCAAATAACACCAAAATTTTTTAACTATGACATAAAAATTTTAACTTTTTTTTTCTTTTTTCCAACATGTTTTTCTTCTTTTTCATGTTTTGTTATTAGGTGCAATTTTTTTCTGTATCTTCGTATATTTTATTTAAAAATAGAGGATTTTATTTAAATAAATTTGTTTTAAAGTTAAATTGTATATTTTTAAGTCCTAAACAACAAATTAAGCTATCTTATGATGTAATGTGAAGATCAATTCAAATTTTATATTTATTATAGTGGGGGAATGTTCAAATTCGTCCCTGAAAGATCACGCGATCTTTATTTTCGTCCCCGAATGATTTTTTTAATCAAATTAGTCCCTGAAAGATAAATTATTAGTCAAATTAGTCCTTCCGTCAATTGGATAATGACGTGTCACGTTAAGTGTCACGTGGCATGACGACGTGTCACGTTAATGCCACGTGGCATGATGACATGACACGCCACGTGGCAGGTCAGTAACACGTGGCACGCCACGTGACAGGTCAGTGACACGTGTCGCTTGACATATAAAAAAGTTTTCAATTAGTCAAAATAGTTTTTGAAAGTCTGGACGTAAGTCATTTTCATCCCTCAAATTTTAAAAATTAGTCAAACTAGTCCTTATATAATTTTTTTATTTTTTTCATAAAATTATCTCTCTCCTTTAATTCTTCTCAAAATTTTGCTGGAATATATATATACTCAAAAATGTATGTATTTATTAACCTAAACAAAATTATATGCTCAAAATAAAAAATTTATGTACGTTAACCTAAATAAAGTTATACCACTATTTTTTTTCTACTACATCTTTTTTTTTTCCATTACGGTATTACTTATATATAGGAGGTAATGGTAGTGATACTTAGAGTCAAAATTCAAGAAGATTCACAAATTTTGCTTCAATTCCAAACTTTACAAAAAAATTATATAAGGACTAGTTTGACTAATTTTTAAAATTTAAGAGATGAAAATGACTTACGTCTGGACTTTCAGGGACTATTTTGACTAATAGAAAAAATTTTTATATGTCAAGCGACACGCCACGTGTCACTGACCTGTCACGTGGCGTGCCACGTGTTACTGACCTGCCACATGGCGTGTCACGTCATCATGCCACGTGGCACTTAACGTGACACGTCATCATCCAATTGACGGAAGGACTAATTTGACTAACAGTTTATCTTTCAGGGACTAATTTGATTAAAAAAAATCATTCGGAAACGAAAATGAAGATCGCGTGATCTTTCAGGGACGAATTTGAACATTAACTCTTATTATAGTAAAATTTTTGTATTTTATATAATAAATTTTGGTGTCTTTTTTATATTTTATATAAAAAAACTTTGTGTCATTGTTTTTAATCATCATTATTTTGTCTACTGTTCTAATTTTTTTATTTTTTATAAATTTTAAAAAATATACAAACAAATAAATAAAATAAGAAGATAAATAAAAACAAAAAAATTATATAAGAAGAAGAAAAACACAATATTGATAACGATGACGATAATAATGAGATGATGAAGATGACAAAGAAAGAGGAAGGG
>NC_029773.3:87877362-87877540 GCF_000817695.3 Arachis duranensis | reverse complement strand
AGTATTTTATTTTGGCAGAAAAAGCTTTTGTGTTAAAACCGAATAATGCTTATATGTGGCCGCCGGGTAACCTTACATGGGTTTTATGTCAACTTTTATCGTCTATAAAAAGTAAAAACAGAGATATTCAATGATTAAGTTTTACGATTCTTTTGTCATTTTGTCTTAGAGTTTTTTT
>NC_029773.3:87875154-87877223 GCF_000817695.3 Arachis duranensis | reverse complement strand
TACAGGTAAGTTATATTAAACATATACATTTACATTGACAAAATAGATTGTGCCATATAATATACATATAGCTATTGAGTCAATTTTATACCATACAACTCACGAATTTTTTAATCCTTTTTAGAATTTTTATATTTGAAACAGGTACTTTTAAATAATTTTATGATTATTTAATAATGACCAGTTAATATGAAACCTCACATTTGACACTCAAATTTAATACTAAACAAGTTTTTAATATTTTTGTTTTAATTTATTTTCAACTATGTTAGTTGAAGTTCTCAACATTTCTTTTTTCAGAAAATAAAAATGAAACAAAGAATAAAATAACACAAGGGTAATAATAAAGGTGTTTTATACTGCTCATTAAAAAAAAAATTAAAACCATACTTAAAATTTAAAATTACAAGATTATTATCTTTTAGTTTATTAAATATTATAAAATTTGTTTGAAAAATCAAATTATTTCATTATTAAAATGGGATTTTTCTTTTTATTTTTTTATTTTTTCTAGAATCTCACAAATATATAGTATGGAATTTGGATTAATAAGTATGTATAAATATGTTGGGTTCAATTTCCGTTACCGATAATCTAAAAAGAAAATGAAGTCCGCTAAAAACAACAAAACTATATATAGATGCGATATAAATATGCAATGGACCTTACCTTAGTCCTTAAGTCAGGTAAAATCATCGACAACTAACTGCAGTTCTACATTTTTCTTCTCCAGATGCGTCACCTGTTCATATGTTCTTGATTTTTTCTGCACTGCAAAAACGCATTCATATATGAATGGGTTAAACAATATTTTTGTTAAAGTAACAATCGCCAAACGTCTTGACAATGGTAAAAATTAAAGAAACAAACCGTTTAAAGTTCTATTTGGATGATTGACCCTAGCTATATTGAGAAACTGCCACGAGAAGAGGTGAATGAGCTTAGCTGCAAAAGAAGTTTGTACCCTAAACAAGAGAATGCAAAAGAAGGTGAAAAATGTTGAAGCAGCTACTGTGCGGTCAGTGATGGATCATGGATGGAAAATGAGCGCTGAACCAAATAAATGGCGAAACACACCGCTAGCCCGTTGGCATTGTCTTTACCAATAATATTGTAGCTGACACAAAACCATATTTTATATTTTAGGTACATGTCATGAAGCAAATATTAAGCTATGATTTAGTTAACAGTGGTACTGGCTATGCTCTCTGCTCTCAAAAAATAAATAAATATTTTAAAATTTTATTAGTCTATCAAATGTTGATTTTAAAATGATAGATAATATTATGGTTGTTCGCAATGCGGTTTGGATCGATTTTGAGTTAAAATTTTATCCGATTCAAACACTAATTTTTTTTGCGATGCGGTTTGAATTTAATGAATTTTCCAGAGGAAAAAAAATTCGATTTGATCCGATCCAATTTCAAGCGGTTTAGTTTGGATTGGATTAGATTTGCGATTTTGTAAGTTAATATATATATGTGTGTGTAACAAGTCTATCAACATCAAATTTTAAAAAAAACCAACAATGACATAACAAGTCCCAACAATATTTTAAAAAATTAACGATAATTTAACAATAGAAATAAAATTATAAATTAGTTAAAATAAATAAATAAATCATATTTTAAATATAAAATATTTATTAAATAATAATACATGAATAACATAAAATGTATAATAAATTGAACATGTTATAAGTATAATAATAAAATAATAATATTATATCACATCCAACAGTTTAAATTGGATTTGATCGATTATGAAAAGTAGATCTGAAATTCGATCTAATCCAACGGTTTGCAAAAAATAAAATTCAATCAAATCTAAAATTAATGCGATTTTAATCAATTTTTTATTTAAATTAAATTAAATAAACGATTTAATTTAAATTGATTTAGATTTGAACACCTCTGATTAACAAATTCTTTCATTAATAACTCTATCATACAAAAATATATAATAAACAGGGCAATTTGTACGTGCAGTTTAGGTCAAACATGCTCCCCTAAAATTTACTAAAATTTATTATTAATTATTAATTTTATAATCAAAATATATTATATATC
>NC_029773.3:87869794-87874221 GCF_000817695.3 Arachis duranensis | reverse complement strand
GAAGACTTTTTTCTCTTAGGATCTTTTATAAAAATATTTTGATTTAATCTGTCATCATATATAATATCAGAAAAAAATTGACATTATTTAAAAAAAAATTATATATCCGTAATAAAACAAACAACAATGCTAGGGAACCAATTCTATATAAGTCAAGAATCAGCCAACTGGTAATCGGATGTTGCTACTAATAAGCATACAGATGTTTTTTTTCTTGTAAATTGGATGGTTTTGGATATAATTTCTATGTTTCATGTGTTACGTATTAATAAAACATAATTAATTATATGAAATCAACTAATGAATGATTAAAGCATCTGTTCCGTGATTCTCTCCTAACACTAACGTGGTCAACAATAATTTAACAAATAAATTAAATTATAAATTAATAAAACTAATTATAATTAATTATATTATTCCATTCTTGGCTGATTATTAATTAGTTCCATATACTTTTCCTAAAACAAATAGTAGAGTTTTCTTTATATCGTCAAGTTAACGTTTTCCTAAATTTTGACGGTGTGCTTTGCAAGTTTTTTATCTTTTCCAAGCTAGTCTCTCACAAATCATACTCAAGGAATCATGTCAAATTCCCAACAAAAAAAATTATGATGAGAATTATGGTTGGTCCAATTGGAAGAAGTGGATGTTAGCAGAGGAATATCCAAATAAATATGCATCAATAGTTTGATCGGCATTGGTTGTTTTGGTTAGAGGAGTTAGAGCCGCACACGGATCGGATTGGATATAGTCTAAACTTTTATCCGATTCACACTGTATTTATCGGATCGGATCGGATGTAATATTCGCATTTTTTTAGGCCGGATCGGATTGGATATCGGGTATATTCGCAGAATTGAAAAAAAACTATTTTAAGATTCTGTTTGGCTGTTTTTATAAAAAAATATTTAAAAAATTCATTTTTTATCTGTTTAAGCCTATTTACTCATAAAATATTAACAATAATAATTCTCTTGAATAAAAAAAACAAAATAATAACACAAGATTTAAGTTTAATTATTCTAAATTGAAGTACAATATAAAAAATTAAAAACAAAATATCATAAAATTCATAAAATAACACACTAAAATTCATATCGCATTAGAGTTTACTTTCTTAAACTATGCTATTTATATGTGATGTGTGTGGATATGCGGATTTGCAGATCGGATCCGCGGATATCACAGCCGAATCCGCAATCCGATCCGACCATCCGATCCGATGGTTCTGCAAATTGGATAATATCTGCAAAATTCGGATCGGATGCGGATAATTACCGCGATATGCGGATATTATCCGATCCATGTGCAGCTCTAAGAGGAGTACTAGAAGACTAGCACTTTTATTAAATTCTGACTAACACTTAATCATCAAAAGAAGATTGAATGATTTTACATTATTAAATATAATTTCACATTATTAAAAATATTATTAATAATTAATTAATAATTAAAAACCACAAAATCTACTAGTCCCTAAACTTTTTCGTTTTTTAACTATATGTGTATGTATGAGCCATGCGCGCGTGTGCATGTGGATCAGATGTGCGTATGTAACTATCTATTAAATTTGTACGCGTAAAGAATCCAACTGTCGGTTTAGCTCTGCTTAGGTTTTCAGGTCTTAGAAAGATTAAAACCAATTTAGCAGGTACTCTTTTATAGTTTTATTTCTTTTCTTTTTTGGTGTTATGACTTACAGTTGCCATGATATTGTCCGGTCCAAATTCAAATATTTTAAGAATTAATTTAATGTAATTTTATTAAATTTATGGTAGGAGTCTCAATAATTTTAATATTATATTATATTAATTATAAATTTATTATTTTATTTTTAACCACACTTAATTATATTAAAAAATAGATTAAAAGGTATGAAATTAAAATTTATGGATAAATTTAAATTCAAATATAGATATTAACTTCTCGATAATAAATATGTTTTTTTCTTTTTTATAAATAAGTGTATCATAATTTTTTGATATAAAATTTATTAAAGAAATAAGTATATTTTTTCTTTCTTATAAATAAATATATTATAATTTTATTTTGACATAAAATTTATTAAAGTCTAAATTTCACCGATTTAGATTTAATTTTAGTATGACTCGAAAGTAATATGATTTTATCGAATTTAGAATTGAATAAAAATCTTAAAAATAGATCCGACTATTAGTTAGAATCAGATCTAAATCAAGAAGACAAATCCGACTTCACCCGATTATATACACCTCTATTATATAGTATTGTTGTGCGAGGATGCTTTTTTATGTTATACCGATATATTTTCTGCTATTCACGATTAGTTATTATTTATATTTGTCTTAGAAAGAATATTTATCGTAATTTTTTATACAGCCTTAATTATATTATTATTTTCCCAATTGAACAAGATATATAGCAAAAAGAGTCAAGTATATGTAGTTATTTTGCGGTTAAGATATCACAGCTTAAGAATGATGTCTTAAATTTTGGAATATTATACATTATACCTTATAATATGCTTAAAAATATTTGAACTTATTATTTGTTAGTTATTATTTTTATTATTATGAATATTTTCATCATTTATGATATAAATCATAAATGATAAAAATACCTCTTAAAAATATTAGAACCTTTTACTTTTAAGAAGTATTTTAAAATATTTTTATAATTATGAAATGATATCCAAGTTATTCAACATTTTTTATATAAAATAATATTATATAACCCCATATTTGACATTTAAATTTGAAATCAAACAAAGTTTTAACATTTCTGTTTCAATTCTCAACCATTTTCATTAGTTGAACCAACGAAACAACGAAGATTTTGTTTTATCAAAATAAATAAATAAAAGATGAAACAAAAGAGAGAAGAAAAAACAAAGCTTGGTACCCAAACATAAGTGCTTATACTCTATGCTGCTCATTCAAAAATCAAAACTAAAGAATTTGAAAAAATTAAGACCATCCTAAAAAATTAATTCAAAATTACAAATAATGAAATCTTTTATTTTATTTAATATCATAAAATTTATATGCAATAAATATGCAACCAACTGCAATTCTACAATAAAAATGGATCCTACCTTAGTCCTTAGACAATATCATGATGAGCAACCAACTGCGATTCTAGAGTTTTCTTGTCCAGATGCGTCACCTGTTCATATGTTCTTGAATTTCCTCATAATCCAAAACTCCTGTTCTGCCAAAACTGATAGGTAGATGAAATGGGTTAAACAAATTTTTTGTTAAAGAACTTGAACTTTTAGCATATATATACAAGGCTATAAGCTATGCATTATTACTTTCGAACTCTTTATGTATTTGCGTGAAACATACAAAGAAGACTGCTAGATGTTCGTGTATATAAATGTCTTTGATTTTCATTCTTTTCAATTATTGATATTTTTTAATCTTAACATTTTGTTCGTATATATTTGATGTATATATATGATGTGTCTTTGATTTTCCTTTTTTCCAATTATTAATATTTTCTAGTTTTGAAATTTATTTATTTATATATTTTATATTTTAATATACACTAACTGTTGATTTTGGTTTACGTGTAAAGATGGTTGATGTACTTGATAAGGAAACAGCACTTGCCCGGGGCATCTTTTCCTTGAATATTGTAGCTGACGCATCAAAGTCATTTTTTACAATTTTTGTCATGCATATGTCAAAAAGCAAATAGTAAACTATGTGGTCGGCCGCTAAAGGCTAAACAATACCGTGACCTTTACTTACTTCCAAAAAGAAAAAAAAAAACGAATTTACTAGTTGAGCAAAAATAAATTAATAAATAAATGAAGTCGATGCCTTATTTTTGTCCTAGCTATTCCACGGATTGAGTTTTATATTTTTGCTTTCATAATGCATATTGAAATGAATCTTTTCAATTTTTTTAATAATTGAAAGAGTAAAGTGTAATTTTTTATTATTAATTTTATAAGTAAAATTAAAAATAAATATAAAAAATAATAATAAATTAAAAATTAAATTTTATATTCTAAATTTTTTTAACAATTAAGAAAATCCATTCATTAATGTACACCGCACCTACGCACACTATAGGGTTCTCTAATTTCATGAGCCTTGTATATTTTCCATTCATTAGCTTTGATTGAACACCTATGATGACAAAAAAGTTATTTAAATAATCCAATATACTGATATCCAAATGGGAAAAAACACAATACAACTACTCCCGATATTATTTAATTGTTTGGGCAAAGTTGTTTAAAATTTTAAGGTGTTTATTATAATACCTAAAAGATATTATCTAATTATTAAAATAAATTAAATAATTAATTTTAAATTTAAAAGTATAAAAATTAAAAAATTTTAAATATTTTAAAATTTTTATAAAAAATAATTTAAACAAAAATTAAACACAATACAAAAAATATCATAAAATTAGCGAAACTTTAAACAATATAA
>NC_029773.3:87866433-87869513 GCF_000817695.3 Arachis duranensis | reverse complement strand
AATTGGTTCTCTTTTTTTATCTTTTCACTCGTCCCACCCCGCCCATGATTTCCACAAAAAACAATTAAGGTGCAAATTTAGTTGGTTACGGGTTGCCGACTTTTGTCCGCCATTGGTGACAACTTTTCAAAAAAGTTACTCTGTCTTTGTTTTAATTAGTTTCATATTGGTATAAAAATTAAAATGAGTTTAAAATAATTATTTGATTATATTAAAATTTTAATCACATTATTTTATCATTAGAGATATTTTGCTAACATTATAATACTCTATTAGTACTGTGTTTGTGTTCAGGATTATTGATTTAGAGATAAATAGAGATTCATCCTTTATAAATTTTAAAATTAATTTAATTATTTTTAAAAGTGAAGGATTATTTTGGTGAGGAGATAAAAATTTTAAAGATCAAAATAAATATTATAGATATCTCATTATTTTTCATTGTTTTTTCTTCTATCTTTTCGTTCGAAAATATATTAGACGAAAAAATAAAAGATCGAAAATAAATTCTATCTAACTCTCTCTTAAATAAAAAGTAAGTTACTCCTTATAACATGTCTAATTACTATTGAATAAAATGAATTATATCATCATGGTTAATATTAATTCTTAATTTTTGACAATTAAACTAATTAAATATAATAATTATTTTTGAGATATTTTATTTTATAATTTTATAATTTTTTTGAAAACCACACATATATTAATTTGATTTAATAATACAAAAAAATTAGAAAACTAAAAAGAACAAATGAAAAGAAAAATCAAAAGGCCGAATCACAAGTTTAAAATAAAAAAAGTAGATAAGGTGTTAACTGAATAAGGGTGAATTTCATAGTTATTAATGGAGTTATATATGAATTGTGTGATTTTGTCGATAGAAAGTTCAAGTGATTTTACTATAATTAATTAATTTAGTTATCAAATGTAAAATCTCTATAATATCTTTATTCATCTTTTTCTAAATCAAACCTTAACCCTAATTTTTTAAGTTACCAACACACACTCCTCCCAAATTAGAGAAGAGAAGTAGAGAGAGTGGATGAGAGAAAGAAGGAAGAGCAGAAAGGAAGAAAAGAAAGAAGAGGGCCAGGGGGCTGGAGCTGTTGTCGTCGTTGATATTGAGAGAAATCGAGAGAGGTTTAAATTTGAGAGAGGGGAATGACGAGCACGAACCCAAAGGAGAGAGGGAAAGATAAAGAACGAACCAGAAAAAGAGACATTGAGAGAGAAGAAGCAATGAGGAGAGGGAGGAGGCGCGGCGTCGTCGCCGCCGAAGGAACCACTGTCAGAGGGAGACATCATCGCTGCAGCGGGAAGCACAGAGAATGAGAGAGGGTGAGAGAGATACAAGATAGAGGGAAGGAGGGTGGCAGTTCCAAGCGGAGGCGACGACGGAAGTTTTTGCTGTTGCCGTCGCCGGAGCTCACTGCTGATGCACCTGAAGCTACTTCAACCCATACCTTACTCCATTGTGGCTGACCCCTGGCCTCCCCATTTTCATTGGAGTTACTGATGCTACTGCCGAAGGAGAGGATCTAATACCACCACTGTCTTGCTTTATCAGTGTCGCTTTTACTGTTGCTGGAAAACACGCTGGAGCTTCCAAACGTGCCAACAACACTGTCTTGCCACTGTTCTGGTCTAACTTCTTCCCTTGGTCTGTTATATTTTCACTTTATCTCTGTCACCATTTCTTTTTCCTGCTTTGCTCTTATTCTAATTTATTTTTTGCCTCTATTTTGTTTTGAATTGTCAGAACTATATTTGCATTTGTCTTTTTATTCGATTTGAATTTACTGCATTTGCCTGGTGCTGTTGCCATTGTTGCTACCGTAAGAATTGAAGTTGCTACCACTACCCCAATCCAAGTTCTGCGCTCTTTTGTACCCTTTACTTTGGCACTCCGGATTTGGTTTCTTCGGTATCTTAGGACTACGTTGTGAGTAGGCTTTACATTTATAACTGATAAGCTTTTGATTTATGCTATTCTAAGTTTTTAATTATATTTATAAAACTATTATTGAAGAACTTTGATTTGATTAGAATAATTGATTTATTATAGTTGAATAATTACTTTTATGAAGAATGTTTGTCATCAAGGGGGAGCTTGATGAGTTTGGAAAACTCTGAATTAATATTTGTGATGACTAAACATTATTAAAAATAATAAATTACAAAATTATTAATCTGATTCTCATTTAACATATTTTAATTAATAATTTTGTTGCAGGTTTTATGTTGGGCCGAGAAATGAGTTTCTGAATTAAGCCCAACAATTTGCCTTGTTGCATGCATTATATCATAAAGCTGAAATTTTATATTAATGGGCCAGAATAAATAATAATGTTGCAAGCCCAATGCTCTATTGTTTGCTTTCCATGCTTGATCCGTTACACAATGTTATCAGGAAAGCAAATGCTTACCAAATGGGCCAGCTTTGATCATATTATCACAAGCCCAAAGTATGATAAAGAGAAGAGCTTCCATGCTTGGTCCGAAATAAAAGAAAAAATGAAAGCATAGTGCTTCCAACGGAACCAAGCTTTAACAAAGTGATGGATTTCAAAATCTATTACAATGTTAATTAATGCATGGGAAACATGAGAGAGAAAATACAACTGAATTGATTGATGGGTGTTATGTCAAACACGCCACTCTATGCTAAGGGAAGTAAAAGCAAGCTATGCCTAATTAAATTGTTTAACTTCTTTGCATTGCTTTTCTTTTCTTCAGATTTCTTTCATTCTCTCTCATCTCTTTCTTCTTCTTTCTTTGGTCCTTGTCCAGGAAACAATGGACGCCGAGCTCTTCAACGAAGAAAAAGAAAGAGTTGCATGCTTCAAGACCATCAAGCTAATGATGGCAAGAAAACATACCAAAAGAAAGATGAGCTGTGGCTAAGATATTCACCAAATGTGGTTAGATTTGGTGAGATCATCTTGAGCCTTTCATGCTCAAAAATGGAAAAAGAAGATTCGGCCAAGAGGGAGATTCTTGAAGCATGGCTTGTCTTCGAATCTGACCAACCACCACAGAGAGTAGCTAGAGTGGCGAAGTGATGGTTGGAGGCAGAGTTT
>NC_029773.3:87806515-87866378 GCF_000817695.3 Arachis duranensis | reverse complement strand
AGAGGAAACAACCACTGTTTGAAGCAAGGAGAAAGTTTGAGAGTGCAAGGCACAGAGTTCTCAGAGCTACCTGAGCTAACATATTTCTCTTCTCCTTCAATGTTCTCTGTTTCATAATTTTCTGTTTAATTTTGTCATGTCTTGAGTCTCATGGTAAAAGGCAAACAAGTGAGGTTTGTAATGAAAAAGCCATAGAGCGGAAAAAGGCAGAGAGTGCAAAATTAAAAGAAAAAGCCATAGATGTCTTAGAGTTCCTTTGTACATCTTTGTTGTGCATCATGATTCTGTGGGAATCCCCTTGTAAGTTGGGTTAGCACTTTACAAGTTGTAATCAGATTGGTTATAGTGAAATTCCATCATGTTTGTGATGGAGACTGGATGTAGGCTGCACTGCACTTAGCAGCCGAACCAGGATATATCTGGGTGCAATCTTCCTCTCTTTCTACTCCATTTCTGTTTTCTATCACACACGAGCAAAAGACAGAATTTTCTCGTGCCAAGTGACGAGACAAAACAAAAAAGTCTCGTGGCAAGGGACGAGACAAAACCGAGTTGCTCGTGTCAAGTGTCGAGCAAAAACATAAAAGTCTCTTCCAAGAATCAGCAAGTGTTAGCTTTCAAAAAAAAGGGGCTAAGATTCAACCCCCCCTTCTCTTAGCCACTGAAACCATCAAAGCTCATACCTCAGAAATTTTACATGAGACTATATATGTATTTGATAAAGCTTTATATTATTTTAGAATATTATATTTTATTCGAATATATACTTTTAAAGTATTAAAATATTTGTTGGCACTCACATATTTTGAAATTGTGAAATATGTTCTTATGATAACAAAACTATGATTGGAAAAGATTTCTGATGAAAAGGTATTATCTAATTCGATTTGATTCGATACCTTATATATTTGAAAGATAAGAGATTTATTGTATTTGAAACTATATGTTTTGAATTGGTTTGGGAGGCTCGTATTAGAAAACCGTAGTTAACGGCGATTATGACGTTAACCTAGATGCATCTGGCTCAGACCTCAATTAGCAGGGGCATTCCTAGCCTAACGTGTAGGCCACACGTTATATCTGTTATTCCGTACGGACACACTAGAGGAAAGGGCTATCCACTTATTATTATCAACTATTACTTTCTAATTAAAATTACTTTGATAATAGTATTTATATGGTCTCATGTCGATTATAGATGTCCTATCTAGTCACTGAGTTGCAAAACTCACCCCATTTTTTTAAAAATATTTTTCAGGAACAAATACTTGACAATGTGAGACTTTTTATTCAGGAGTAATGATCTGCAATGTATCTATTCTTTGTTGAGTTCCTAGATATATATGCTCCATATGTCACAGGCAGGGTCTAACTATTTTTTATTATTTTATTTTTTGTTAAAAATATATAACTATTTATTTTAGAACTTGTAAAATATTTGTAACTTTCTTATTCATTTGAGTTTGTTAGGCTTGCTAGGAGATTATTTTTCTAAGCGCCAGTCATGGCTCATTTTGGGCCGTGACAAAGTAGTATCAGAGCTTAGGTTTAATCTGTGTAATATAGAACAAATGTCCTAGGATAGGATCACAATTGTATAAATAGAAGCGCACCTATTTGTACAAATTGTGGCACTATCAGAGACTTATAGGAATGTCACCCTTGTCCTCTGTGTCATTGTTATCTTCTGATTATTGTGATCATGTGTCCTCTGCCGCTTCTTGTTTCTCCTATCCTTTTCTTATATCCAATCTCATGTTATCCCTTGGTAGGTTATTTTGAACGCATTGGTGCAATGGTTTCGGTTTCGACTCTTTATCTTTTAGCTAATTTTACTTTTTCTCGTTTTTGTGGATGTATGCTTTAATCTTCTTCATCTTTGTGTCGTTCTCTATGATTCTTGATGTCAATATTTCATGCATTACTTAGAAGATTCGATCGGGGTTTGGCATGAGTTATTATCTGATTCCCTTATAGAATAGTATTTGAATTTGTGGATTGCATGGATTTGTTGAGTTACTGATCAAAATGCTTTGTTTTACGAGTTTTTCTTCTTATGTTGATAATCTTTGAAATTATAACATAATTTTGATTTGCTTTTGATTCTTTCTTTTCAATCAATGATTTTGAAAACTGTTATTTAGTTGCTCAGGAAGAAGAATTATGTGATGAAACATATGAATATAGTGTTATTGTTGTTTATTCGATTGGTGATTTTTTTTTTTTGCTTAAGTTTAATGAATTAATTGGGTGATCAGTTAATAGGATCGAATGTCTTTTCCGATATAAAAGTATGGTTGTGCTTTTCTAGTTTGATGATCTGGTTTTGGTATGATTCTTTGTTGCTAAACATGGCTTTTCTATCATGGGACGATTTGCTGTCTGATAAGTTAAGAGAAAGATTGTGGTTTGTTTTTTGGTTAGTGATTATATAATGAATTTTGCTTTTAGCTAGGCTATAAAACTTGAGAATTTTTTTAACTCTTTGCTTTTTGGAAAATTTTCTTGTTCTCAACCATTGTTCTTATTCTTAGAGATTTAGGAGATTTGTTTTCTTGGGTTGTAGTGTCTTTGTGAGATTAGGATTGTAGATCTAGATATTGAAAAGATATTAGCTATCTTAATTCGATAATATAGGATTCCTGTAAACTTTATTGCTTCTAAATTAAAAGTGGGAATTAATATTAAAATAACTTGAGATTTTATTAGAAAAATCATAACATAGAAAGACTATTTTGATAAATTTTTCAGCAAGTTAAGTTTTTTTTTTGGTTAGAAGATTAGTAGTTTAAAATGCCTGTGCTCTGATCACAAAGTTGTTTCTATTTTTATTATTCGTACTATTGAATATTTATATGTTACAACTTTTTTATAAATACAATTTTTCGTTTTCTATCATGATGATATTATTGCTGAATCTTTTAGCTCTAGCCATTAGAATAGGTTGGTGTCTATGAACTGTTATTGTCGTTATTACTATTCAAGTCATCATTATTGCGTGTTGATCGATATTATTATTGTTCGAAACCGTAAATTCTTGCCTATTGATATAGTTAGGATTCAATTTTTTTTCTTTAATAGTGATTTGGTAGTGTTTTGTTAGGTTTTCTAGTACCTTTCTCTTTTTGTCTCATTGTTATTATCATTTATCTTTTACATAACATGTCTTTTGAATTCAATATGCCCTGCATGATATTTTAGGTGCCTTTGATATTAAAAATCACCTCATTATTTTTACATGATGATTTTTGCAAGTGGTATTCTAGATTTGTTTGATTGATTTGGTTTTGTTATTAGTAATATATAGTAGTGAGTAGTGGTGCTATTTTGTGATTAGACTTCTAAATTCCTTGATTTGTATGTAGCTGTTGTTTTTGTGTTTGTTAGGCTCACTTTTGGGTTGGAAATGAGTAAAGAACCTAAAAAAAAAACTTTCTCATAATATTATATTTTTCAAAATAAGATAAGGATTTAAAAGATATATTTTTATATTTAGATTTATTTTTTTTTAAATTATGACTATTATGATTATTATTTCATGTTAATAAAAGATATTTTTTGAAAATATAACTTTTAAATTACTAAGATTTTTTTCTGTACTTATTTCTAATGGTGGATCTTTTTACGAGAAAAAAAAAAGTAAAAAAGGAGAGCTAACACAAACGATAGAATTGTGGATGTGATTAAAAATATCTGTTAGATGTGAATAGAGATGCACACTAAAATGACAATGGAGATTTATGACTATGAATTTGATGTCCAAGTTTATTCATTTCTACATGTATTAATCTTTGATGTCAAGAGCATATATATATTTATTTGAGGTTGTCTTTAGTTCATGAGCTTTAAATTCAGTTAACTATTTATGAAGATGAATTTTCATTTTGGTATTTTATCTTTATAAAAAAAAAATATGATCCCATTGTTTGAAGGATGAGACAAAATAAAAAGTAGCAGTTATTATAACTAATATTAGTTTATGTTGATTATAATTACATCAAATTTTAGTTTTATTTTCATTATCTTATATGTGTGTTATTCGTAAATTAAGTCATAACTGTGTGATCATATGAAAACTTTGAATCTATTTTATAATAATAATAAGTTAAATAATGTACATGTGGATTTTGGTTTGGAGGATATTGAGATGAATGCTTACATTTTCTCTTCATGTTTACATAATCTATCTACTATTTAGAGTAATGAGATATTAAATTTTATATTGGCATAATTATTTAATGTCCAAGGTTATGATAATAATTTCAAAAGTATTTAGTTGAAGGTTTTTATAAAAAGGGAAAGGAAGCATATTCAATTTTTGTGACAATTGTTGTTTTTTATTTTTTTTAATGACTGTTAAGTTGTCTATTTTAAGATGTGTTGTCATATTTATTTGTTTATTTATTTTTTAATTTATGTTTTGCTTTGCTTTTTCTATTGTTGATTTTGTCTTTTTGCTTATACATATCTTTACTTGATGGTGCAGCTAAGTATCCTCTAAAGTGTTTGAGGAAAAACCTTTGCCCTAACCCCTATTAATATTCAATTCACAAATCATGCATCTTTTGTTTCAACTTGAATTTGTTTGACGCGATAGCATTTATGCTTTTATCAATTCTTTTAAAATGTCCATCTCATATCTTTCCTTTGAGAATGTGAAATGATTCTATCTTAGTTTTAACCATTGTTGATGGTTGTCTTATTTGATTGTGTTCCTAATCATTCTTTTAAATCTTTGTAAACATCGTTATTAACTTTAGTGACCATCTCTTGTGAACTTTGTACTTCTTTGATTCAACCTGAATGTGTTTTAACCTAATACACCATTTTTTCATTTATTGTTTCTATCAAAGCTTCTTGATTCAGATTTTCTCGTTAAGATGCGATTGACTCTCTTTCTGGCACACTTCATTATTTTTGTACATCATTTGCCTAATTGCGATCTTAAGCATCCTTTCATGTGTGTGCGAACACCATCTGTGATGTTTGCACTTCTCTTCCTAAGTTTTGAATCATTTTGAGTAAACTTGTGCTTGTGTCGGTGTCACATGCGATTCCTAGATATAGCAAGCGATACGTTAGTTTGTTAGGACACAGCTTATCGACGTTTGAAGTTTGAAAAGTTGTAATTCTAAAACTTGACATAAGACTGTTTGCTACCATGGATATGTACTACAGAACCAAGATTGTATTTTGAAAAGATTGATGAATGAAGGTGAAGGGAGCTATGTATATCTGAGTTGTCAAGGGAACGAGAGTAGGTGAATACCAACCGCATCATTTTAACAGAAACCTATCTTGTAACCTTTGCATCTCGTTATACTTCTTTCTCATGTTTGGTAAAGTGCTAAAACCATGTAAATTCTTGCAGATTATATCAATTTTCGAGGGCAAAAATTTTTGTAAGGAGGGTAGAATATAAAATTCCTGTAATACCCTTGCTCATCTTTTTTCAAACAAAACCCTAACCCTAATTTCCTAAATTTCCAACACACACTCCCCCCAAATCAAAGAAGAGAAGTAGAGAGAGTGGATGAGAGAAAGAAGGAAGAGCAGAAAGGAAGAAAAGAAGGAAGAGGGCCAGCGGGGCTGGAGCTGCTGTCGTCGTTGACATCGAGAGAAATCGAGAGAGGTTCGAATCTGAGAGAGGGGAATGACGAGCACGAACCCAAAGGGGAGAGGGAAAGATGAAGAACGAACCAAAAAGAGAGACATTGAAAGAGAAGACGCGATGAGGAGAGGGAGGAAGCGCGGCGTCGTCGTCGCCAAAGGAACCACTGTCGGAGGGAGACATCATTGCTGCAGCGGGAAGCACAGAGAATGAGAGAGGGTGAGAGAGATACAAGATAGAGGGAAGAAGGGTGGCAGTTGCGAGCGGAGGTGATGATGGAGGTTTTTGCTGTTGCCGTCACCAATGCTCACCGCTGGTGCACCTGAAGCTACTTTAGCCCCTACCTTACTCTACCGTGACTGACCCCTGGCCTCCCCATTTTTGTTGGAGTTACTGATGCTACCGCTGGAGGAGAGGATCTGATACCACCACTGTCTTGCTTTACCAGTGCCACTCTTACTGTTGTTGGAAAACACGCTGGAGCTTCCAAACATGCCGGCAACACTATCTTGCCACTGTTTTGGTCTAACTTCTTCCCTTGGTTTGTTCTATTTTCACCTTATCTCTATCACCATTTCATTTTCCTGCCTTGCTCTTGTTCTGATTTATTTTTTTGCCTCTATTCTGATGGATTGTCAGAACTATATTTGCATTTGCCTTTTTATTTGATTTGAATCTACTGCATTTTGCTGGTGTTGTTGCCATTGTTTCTACCGTAAGAATTGAAGTTGCTACCACTGCCCTAATCCAAGTTCTGCGCTCTTTCGTACCCTTTATTTTGGCACTCCAGATTTAGTTTTTTTGGTACTTTGAGACAACGTTGTGAGTAGGCTTTACATTTATAATCGTTAAGCTTTTGATTTATACAATTCTGAGTTCTTAATTATATTTATAAAACTATTGTTGAAGAACTTTGATTTGATTAGAATAATTGATTTATTATAGTTGAATAATTGCTTTGATGAAGCTCATACCTTAAAAATTTTACATGAGACTATATATAATTATATATGGAGGATTGGAGAGTATAACGAGGTGATGGGTGCAAAATATGAAATGCAAATGATGATGCATGGTGAGAAGAAGGGGAGATTATCTAAACTTACAACACATGAAAAACTCAATGTCAAGTCAAAATTCTATTTCTACAAGATACCTTATGGATGATAGAAAATCTGAGAAGGTGATAAGAAAAACTCAAATGGATTCTCATTTTGGTACAAATAAAAAAGACGGATTAGAAAAAGAAACAAAAAAGACAATGAGAATCAAAGAGACAGATAATAAATTTTTCTTTGACTCACAATACCCACCGGTCTTTAAAAAAGTTATACGAAAAAAGCTTTTCTTGAAAATCAAGATGAAGATACAAGATAGGGAGGAAGTTTGGATCAAATGGTTGCAAAGGTGATAAAGAGAGAATCAATGGTATTGTAAGAAAAGAAAAAAAAAATGACGTTAAAAATATAAGAGGAAGAAGGAAATCAACAAAGAAAAGAAAATCTCTAAAAAGTCTCCATAAAAAAAGAAATAGAATCATAAAAGAGTAAAGTTGGAGGAAAAAATACATTATAAATATTAGATGAGTCCCTTACTACCAAGGACTTCAAATTACGGAATATGCAACAGAAATGAGCCTCCCTACATTTCTTGAAAATATAGACTTTCTCCAAGTTTCAAATATTTTACTTGAAAAGAAAAAAAAAACATAATTATTCGTTGTTTATGACAAAAGCAATTGAGATTAGTTTTGAATTAAATTGCAATTATTAAATTGTAATTCTCTAACACAATCTGTGAATAACTAACAGCCTTTTTCTGTGAGGGTGAGTTCAAAACATCCCAACTATATGGTATACAAGAATCATTGCAGGGGATAATACAAAGTTGCGTCATGATATTAAAGGTATTACGAACATTTCCTTTCAACACATTCACCCAAGTAATTAACGGCTTATCCGAGAAGAATGCTTCTATATACTTGCCTTAAGAGTTCACACATTTGCGATCTTTAACTATTAACATCACATAAATTATAAATATATCTGTATGTGAGAGTTTTTACCATTAATGATATATTCTAACGTAAGAGAAAGTATGAAAAATTAATTTAATTAGTGTATAATGTGTACAATGAAAATATTTTTTAATTAAAATTAAATAATAATTAAATTAATTAATTATTATTTATTTTTAATTTAAAATACAATCCAAATAAAGATTCAAAACCGTAAACAACGCAAAACTGCATCCCTCTCTCCCATTTGAACTGAATTGCTTCTCCCCTATTCTTATCTTCTCTCAAAGGTGTCGCACTGCCACCCACAACAGCCGCCGTCGCTTCGAGAGACATCGCCGTGCACACCGCGGACGACTGAGCAACACCATCGTGAAGATTGCGTCGTTCGCGCAGCCCTGAACGTGCCAGTTGGAAAAGCTCCTCCCCCAGCCGGCGACGTTTCACCTCCGACGTCTTCATTCGTGTCACATAGGGGACATACTAGTGTGACGTTTTCATATGTCCAGCCTCTACCGCCCAGCCTCTTTGCGAACGTCCGATCGCGCTACACCAAATCTGGACAGCCTTGCCTCTTTCGCGCTGCCCACTCGCCACCGGCTGTGCAGCCTCCCCCGCAGCCAGTTTGATCATGGTTGCTTCTTCTGCTCATTCATCTCTTTCTTCTTTTACTTCAATGGCCAGTTTAGGATGGTCATTTTAGTAGATATGCGGATGATTATTTTATTTCCTATGTGAATGATTATTTTAATTGGATTGTGTTTAGTTATATTTAATTAAAATATGTTGGATGTCAATTTATTAGGTACGGAGATGATTATTAGTAGATGGTTATTTTTATTAGGGATGAAGTGAGATGATTATTGATGAAGGTGGAGGTCTCCGCTAGTTGAGAAAAAAGAAGGTATTGGAGTGAAATGCTTTGGTAAATTAGAGTTTGGGATGGTTGTTGTTTTAAAATAACTAACTGAATTTTTTGAAAATTTGAAATTTGAAATCGAAAGATTTAAAATTTGATGTGAAATAATTAAATGAAAATGATTTTCATTATTTATTTCTATTGGACTAAATAACTAGTCCATTGTACATATTGTCCAAATTCTTCAGTCTCTCCAGCCGGATTCCTAAAGTAAAACTGTAAAAGTAGCCCATCCTTTGAGGAGTCAAAACCTCATTATCCATTCTTACTTTCTTAATAGTTCTTTAGACTTTAGGAACATTAGGCTCATCTTCAAACAAGCAGCACCACCAAATTTAACATCCTTCAAACACTTTGTTTTTCACCAATTGCTTCTCATCAATAAGACCCCCTCTCCCAACATTCATAATGAATCCTTCTAATTCCAAATGCCAACATCACTTGCCTGTTTAATTACTATGTACCTTATTTGGGCAATGACAAAAATTCAGGGCAGTATGGTCTGCGTATTTAGTTCATGTCGCATTGCTGCCTCTATCCTGTATTCTTTTTCCCCCACTTTGATTTATAAATTGAATCCTTGGTTTGATACTTTGGCTTGTCTAGCCGAATAGATGAGGACCTATGACTTACTTTCTAAAAGAATAAGTGATGTTTTCACTTCAGAAGATTATATTCAATTTTAAAAGAAATAATATACTATAACAAAATAAGAAAATGTTGAAAACTTAATCACTCCTGTATTCACATAAAATATCACGACATATACAATTTTTTACTTTTAAAAAAGGAAAGTACTTACAACAATGAATAAAGCAAAATAAGTAATACAGTTTAACACACTGTTATCATCCATTATCCATGAGTTACAATGCAATCACATTTCACACACATGGCTACACTAACATAGATCATCCTAAACCCTTTTTTTTTTGTCTTTTTTTTTTAACTTATAACCACACCACACGTGCACACTCTTCTTTTTTTTAAAAACTTATGACCACGCCACACACACCACATGCACTCTTTTTTTTTTTAACTTAAAACCACACCACACTTGAACTTTTTTTTCTCTCTTTTCTGTTTTGGGTAAACTTATAACCACATACACTACACATCTGCATTTTTATTTTCCTTTTTTAATTTTTTTAGTGTTTTTTTTTTTGAAAAAAAAAATAATACGACATAAAAGAAGTCAAGTTGACAATATTCCTTCCTCTTCATAAATGTCTTGTCCATCAGTCCATGTCGGTATCCTCATTTTGTCTCTAACTCCATTACCGGAATTAGATTCCACCTAATAAAACTGTTAATACAACAGTGTTAGTTTAAAAAAAGACCAAATAAAAATAAAAAATTGAAACTTAAGTAATATATGCAGTAAAAAAAATGATGGTAATATAACTCTCAACCTTAATTTGGGATCTATTAGAAAGGCAAGAAGACAAACACAAAATTGTTTTGGACAATAACAACAACAATAATAATAAATCAATAATAAAAACCAAATTTTTGCTTTGAATCTTTTCCAATCATTGCCTCCAATCAGAACAATAGTTAAAAAATAAATTTAACAGAAGAAGAATAAAGAACAAATTAAATAGCACTTCAAGGCTTAGTCACAGTATTATTACCCTCATTAAGTGCATTCAGGTTTCAAGATTCAATAATGAAGTGGATTATTTCGGTATATACTATTTAGTCCTATACAGTTAATTAATAAAGTATTTTTTTTCTAAAATTTAAATAGCAGAATAAAAGCTATGTAACTAATTGTATATTTTAACAAAGATATTTAAGACTTAACCTAAAGTGAATATTCATCTTGGTAATGTTTTAAACTTAATAAATAATAAATAAGGTTAAATGATGATTGGGTCAAGATCAAGCAGATATATACGTTTAGGTTTACTATTTGAAGGAATTTTAATACTGGTATATAATAAGTAAAATGTAAGATCAACAAAATAAATAAATAACTCAGAATTGAGGTTGGAAGTGATTACTGAATCCAAAAGCATCCAAAAGCATTTGTGTATAATGGGAAGTATAAGAAAGAAGGAATGATGTATGCCATTCCAACCAAATCTCTGACTAATTAATTAATCATTTCTCTCTCATAGAATCTAGTGGACTTCAATTAAATAGAAGTCATAAAACTTTGGGCAGGAACATAATTTCATATGATCCTATGCAACATCTTACGTACCATCTTTTCTCTTGGTAGCTCTGACAACCACTAACATAACTAAGGAATTTGTTGAGTTTTTGAAACACTCATAATGGGTGTGGTGTTAAATTAGAAACTTAATTTGATTTGATTTGCGCAAAAAATAATTATAGTATTTTACTAATCAACTATGTTTGTACCACCGGCACCTTAGTTAATTTTTCCTGTTGACCAAACTGAAACAAAACATTCCGGCTTAGTGGCAATTCTCTTTTCTATATGCTTACATCTTTGAACTGGCAACGAGCAGTATAAATAAGATTGGAAAATGAATGACATCTTAATTAGCATAAATAATGTGCAAAGGGAAACTGTATTCTAAATTATTTTAACAAATTCAATCATTATGCAGACTGCAGAGTATAATAAAACTGAAGAGAGTAAACTTTAGGCTAATAAGAACTTCAACTTAAGAGAAAGGAATATAATACATACCGTCCCTTCAAATGCCTGCTGTACAGCACAGTTAAGATCAACTTCCAACAATACTGCTTTTAAATTCTTAAATTCAACTTCTGTCCACCTGTTGACACTGACAGCACCTGCACAAAAGCTCTCCATCTTTTGGCAATCCATTAGTGAGAATTTGTCCGGTAATGGGAATTTTAAGGCAATGTTTCCATTGTAAAACCTTCCAAGGTTCGGTAGGGAGCAAAGGGACAGAGTTTTCAATTTATGAAACACTATTATCTCTTCTTCAACAAGCTTTGATGACTCTTCTGTCTCTTTTGACACTATCTCTTCTAATGACTCACAATCTTTTACTGACATGTTCTTTAGTTGATGCAAAGTTCTGCTTGTTGAAGGTGTGAACAAACTCACAAGACCATTGCATTCTGATATGTTCAATTCTATTAGGCTGGAGAACGATACCTTGCTTGGTACTATGATCCTCAGACAATGACACTGGTCTGTTAGCAACTTTTCAAGATTTTTAGAAATGAGATCCATCCATGCATGTTCTAATCCAATGGACTTCAGTTTAGACAGCTTAATCAACTGCAAACATTTTAAATGAGGAAGAATTCCTTTGATGCCGTCCATGTTGGGACTCTGAGAGCAGAATATCTCTTTGACAGAGCAACAACTCACAGCAAGATTTTCTATGTTTGGAAGCTGTCGGAGTACTTCTTATGGAAAAGTATCTGAAACGTCATGAAAACATTGCAACTGAAGAGCTTCTAATTTTGAAAGGTCATTCACATGAAGCTGCTCATGCCACATCATCATGATCTCCTCCTTACTCCGTGCTAGAAACTTTAAGTTTGGAATTACCTACAAGGAAAAGAAAATATGGCCAATTTAGCATACTACATACATGATAGTCAAAATAATTAACATGACATGGATGGACATATGTCATAAAATTTAACAAGACAGGAAACCTTTTCTAACAAGAAAATGGCTTGATTCTCTGCTTGTGGATGTTGATATCTCTGAGACTCACATTCAAATGTCTTCACATTGTCACAGTGGAATAAGTGCACTTTCTCTAGCTTGGGGCATTCTAACTTGTGGGGTGCAGAGTAGAAACATTTTAATTCTGGTAAAGACCACAGTTTTATGGAGGTCATGCTTTGCAATGCAAACTCTTTAGGAGCTCCTTCAACATCTGCTTCATCCTTTGCAACAATTTTCCACCAATCTATCACACTCTGTTATTTCCAGTTTCTCAAGTTTAATCAAAATTTCGGCTATAGATATTGGAAACAACCTTTGAAGGTTGTTGCATCCATGCACGTACACTTCTTCAAAGCTCTGAAAGTAACTAATTTATTGAGTAGCCAGACCTTAAAGAATTGATCTTTGTGTCTTTTGCTTCATGTGTCACTTCAAAAATTGTTTTTGATTAAATATATTTAAATTGTTTTTGATTAAATATATTTAAGCTTCTATGGTAGCCAACAAGTTAAGGTGGCTAAAGTGACCATATGATGTGTACTGTATTTTTTGATAACACGAGCAGTAAAAATTTATGATTGATTGTACTATGACCAAATGAATTTTTTAATTACAGTAAAAATAATAATAGTTGATAATATTCATGAAGGGCAAAATCATAAAATTGAAATTTATTTTTGAGAAAAAATTTATTAAAAAAATAAAAGAAATTTGAAAGCTACCGTTAGGGTTCCAAATTTAATCAGGGAATTAGTGAATGGATGGTGTAGTGAGTCGGTGATCGTTGTTGAAGGTTGTTGGCCTCTCTATGTGGTGGCGGTGGCCTACGGAAGTAAAACTTGTTGTAGGTCATTGTCGCGGCACCTGTTAAACATTAATCGGAAAAGGTGATTTGCGTGGATTATTCTATGAAGGTGTCTAAGGCGGGGTATGTAATGGCCGGCGTTGAATGGCAATAGTTGGAGGTGAAAGTGGATGTTAGAGAATCATTAGAATCAATTTAGATCAATTAGTATCATCTATTAGATGTACTAAATAATACTAATTGATCATAATTGATCCTAATAATATTCTAACAGTGGGGAATAAGCGTCGTAGGTCATTGGCTTCGTATCTAGTAGGCACGGATTGGAAAAAGCTGTGTGGGTGGAATTGAACATCAAGGTGGCAGAAGCGGCTTGGTGCAACGGATATATGGTCTGTGTGGGTGGAATAATAAAATTTATTCTTTATATTTCGATAAAACCAATTTAACAATTATATATTATTTCTAAATTGCTTTTATGTAATGAAAAAAATCTAAAATAGAAGTTAAAAAATTTGTCTACAATTCGACTCTTCCATATTTAAAATTTTAGATCCGTCCCTAATAATATAAATACAAAAATATTTTATAAACTATTATGATTAAAATATCGTTTACCGTAATTTTACATGAATATCTTAAAAAAATACGATTGACTCTTTTTATTTTATATTTTTACGTTTTGTACTTGTCAATGTCCATTTTTTCTTTATTTTAAAAGCTTATATCATGAAATTAACAAATAATATGTATAATCATGGATATATACAAATTAGAAAACAAAGAATTTTTGGTTAAATAAAAAATAACAAATTAATATCTTAAAAAAGTTTAAATTTTGATAAAACTAATAACTTTACTTCACAAGTCGCATGGTTTTGCAATTTTTATATTTGTTTCTTTAAAATTTTATACAACGACCACGCTTTATATAAATATTGAGAGGAAAAAAAATTAACATTGAATTCAATTTTAAGATAATCTGATATGAGTGATTTTCAACTAGTTTATTTAAATAAATTATTAATAGGTATGGCATTATGAATTTAAGATTTATGAATACTAATTTTAGTGGATTCATAAAGTAAAAAAGTAAATCTTATTAATAAAACTATTATGAAGATTTTTAATAAGAACAATATTACATGACTAGCAAGTATTATCATTTTTTGTCATTACTTAGTGGTAATAATTTGTACCCATATTTATAAAGATTTTGTACACAATAAACATATAGTTTACACCTATATTTATCAAAATTTTACATATATGAATCATTATCATTTACACTCAAAATTCACCAAAAGATGAACAAAACTATTAAAAATGACTAATTTTTAAAAATCTCTTTTAATAATAATAATAATAATAATAATAATATCAACAATAACAAGAACAAACTTAATAATAACTATGATAATATCAACAATACTGTTTAATAGTTATTTTTATTCAAAATAATAATATTTTTTCTTAAAATTTTAACACTTTTAAATTTATACTCTCATATAATTCATGCTACAAATACATTAATATTAGATGCTCATATAACTTGTTTTTTTTTTTATTACACTCATCATTAATAATTCATTATCTCTTATTGATCAAACATTATAATGAATTTTTACACTACTGTTGAAGTTTTAAAATTATCCACTCAAAAAACACTAACAGATTTTTTTCCTTAAAATAAAAGGCTCACATGATATACACATTATTTTAGTTAATTTATTTACTTTTTAGTCCTACAATAATTTTTAATAATAAGCTCCTATCACTCTAAGCAACAACTTGTACCCAATTCTTTACATGTTATGTATTCATTTGTCAATCAAAACTTAGCCACTATAACCTTGGCCACTAAAAACTACTTTTTTTTTTTATTCATATCATGGAGCTTTTGGGAGTAAGTTTAGGAGATTGGCAGCAAATATATGAAGAAAAATAATTCTATAATAAAAAATAATTTATCATTATTTATATTATATTAAATATTTTATTTGACTTTAAGAATTGAGTCATATTATAAACTAACCCTTTTTTTTAACAGTGTAATTCATGAAGATCAAGTTACAATAGGCTTTATTTTCTGGGTTTAACCCAAGCAGTGAAATATAGGAATTCATAAAGTGAGTGTGACTAAGTCTGTGTTAATGTTAGTGTAAGACCAAAACATGGATATGCATTTGTATTGTTATGAATGTTGGTGAGACGTTAATGGTATCGATAAAGATAATATCAAATTGTTGTTAAAATATGAATCTTTTAGGTATGTTATTTGTATTTATTTTTGTTTCGTATTATTTGATGGGCATGGGAGTTTTGAAAAAAAAATAAATTTTATATCCAATCAATTATAAATCGAAAAGTTAACTTAATGCATGAAATATAAATGAATAAACAGAATATTTCGTATATGTTC
Organism: Arachis duranensis; assembly: GCF_000817695.3. NCBI lineage: Eukaryota > Viridiplantae > Streptophyta > Magnoliopsida > Fabales > Fabaceae > Arachis > Arachis duranensis. The sequence goes on along the minus strand of NC_029773.3, from coordinate 87,850,973 downwards.
TCATATGTATAGGTATAGTTTATTTATTTTATAAGGCTATAGTATGGCAATGTAAAAGGAGAAGAGATTCTTTAATTGGATACGCATTTTGACCTTGACTATGTGTTTAATTTGGAGAATGAGAGATCTGTAATAAGAATGCAACATATTTTCTGAGGAGATTCTGATTTGTCCATTGAATGAACAATGTATTCAATCTCTTTATCGATTATTATGATATATTAGTGCTTTATTAGCTCGCTCTGAGAATATACTCCGGCATCAAAATTCATCTCCATTTAATAACTCATATTGCTTGTTGCATAGGCAGAAATCTTGATGAAGCTTCATACTTCAAATCTCAGCTTGAAAGCATCTGTAAATATTGAGGAGGACTCAACAACATCTGGAAGCTTCGGTTAGGGGAATCAAAGACAATGAGGAGTCTTTTTTCTTGAAATCATGGAGTTTCCTGCTTCTAGGAATGAGATTAGGAGTTACAAATGTTTTTGGAGATTTCTACGAAGAAAACGACTTATAATGAGAGTGAATAACCACATGATCAAAATAAAAATGTGACTTTTTTTTATCTATTTGTCCTGCTTCTAGAATTAATTACCAAATTACTTGAGGAATGAGGAGCAATTTAGTTATTATTACTAGGCCAAATTATTTCTTGTTATATATTATATTTCCTAATTAATATATATAATGTAAAATATTTAATTAAATATTATTTTTATATTTATTTAATTTTTATTTTTACTTTAATTCACTCTTTTTTAAAGTAATTAATTTTCCTAATCGTATAAAATTATTAAAATAAGCATTACGATTTTATTAAATTGTAATGAGTTCTAATTTTATTTTTATTTTGTTATTATTTCTTTTAAGGCTCAATCAAATAGAGTTTATAAGAGTTGCTTGCATAGAGCTATTGTGAACAATAAGTCTATAGAAAAATCACTTGCTTTCTTTGTGTGTGGAAAGAAAGACAAAATTATCAATCTACCAAAGAAACTAATTAGGGAAGAGAATCCAAGAAAGTACCCAGATTAAGTGGCTTTCGGACAATAATAATGCAACCAATTAAGTGCCTCCTATATATATGCAATGCATGCATGCCCAACTGAAACTTAAAAGTTGAACTTTAGTTTGTATCTGTAAAATAGGTGTTGATGAAGATTATTATCAGAACATAGGTCTAAGAAATAAAAGGATTTGGGCTTTAATTTGGTGCATGTCTTGAAATATCTAGTAGTTTATTTTGTACAGTGCATCTAAGTATGTTTTAATAAAACACAATTGAGATTCTGCATCATTATATTTAATTAATTATGAGAAAACTACTTATTTAAATTCCATTGACGATTTATATATTTAACTTAGGCCGAAAATCTTAAATCATCAATTGATAGGAATGAAAATAGATGCAATTATTATATGAATAAGAAAATGATTTTATATACAATGAGAAATACCTGATTTGATTTAAAAATTTGGGCTCTTTTATGGATGGTTTAAAAAAAAAAACATTTTTTTGATGAAGAATGGTACTACTCTATTACTTCTAAAGATATGCCTATATCGTTAAGGGATTACAAATGGTTTGGGCTCTGGGAATAAAGAAAATCATTATTGATAAATATTGTGCGTTGTGTAACACCCTACTACACAGAGCTTCACACTTAAGATGTAAAATAGAGGTGGCGATGCGCTACGACCTTTAAAAATAAAATACATACATATATTAATAGAAAAGATATAATAAACTAGGAGCCTTGAAAAATGGGTAAATCAAAATCGCAAAATGAAAAGCGCAACGCTCAAGAACCAGAATTACTTGCGTGCTAAGAAACCTGAAGGTTAAAGATATAAATAAACGAAAGAGCGAAAAGAGAGTCAAAAATACAGTGAAACTAGCTCCTAACTCAGTCTGCGAAGCCAAAGCTGGCCGGAGGATATTTACATATATATACATAAGTATCCCAAAAACCAAAATATAGAAATAAATTTCCTAACTCTCCTGTAATCCTCTATGAGGAATAAAATAATCAAGTATCTTGGAGGGCAAGCTACGTACATATATACATATATAAATAAACAGAAAATCCAAAATATCCCAGACTACTCCACTCTAGGAAATCCAGACACCTAGCGAGGGACCTCTCGACTTGCATCTGAAAACAACAACATAGTATGTAATGAGAACCGGAGGTTCTCAGCATGGTAAAGGTGCCATGGGTATAATAAATAAGGTCATGGGAATGCCAGAGGCAATTCTAGAACTCCGTTATCACAATTACAAAACTTAATTTCTAAGTAAAAGCCATAAATAGGGATAGGTGTTCTAAGTACACTATAATCTTTTGTCTTAAACTTAACACTTAACACTCAACCCATTCACCGTTCCTCCGTCCCTCCGTCTTCCATAGATTCAGCAGAGACAAGCAACCAAACAAATTCACGCACAAGTAATAAGTAGATAGTGCATATAGCAAGAATAACAGGTAACAGATAGATATGTTCAATTAGACAATCCCAGATAATGCATAGCAATCACACAAATAAATGCACATGATGCATGCCTATCTTATGGATGATGAGATTCATCTGTTGGTTATCCAGCCAACCCGACAAGTCCGAAAACCTTAGACTGTCCCCTGTCGCGCATTCCTAAGAGTCTATGCATAGATTTCACAATCAATTATCATTCAAATCACTCAATGGGGCCATCCATACCCAGGAATTTATACGTGCCCGGTCACCCTTACGACGTAGGGTCAACAGAGTATCGAGATTCAACTTGGAACACGTGGTGGCGAGTCACGGTTCTGTTACCCAGAAAAACTCGAATCTCAGATATCATTCATAAGCCATTTCATATTTATTGTCATTATTTAATCAACCATTAAAGCCATGGCATATTAACTTCATTCATTAACCACTTTCCTTTCACACTTTTCATCACATTTACCCCTTTCTTCACTCCCAAGTTACCTTAAATTCCTAACTTCATTTATCTACTGGATTTAGTACTATACTTTAAGTCTAAAGGAAGAAAATGGAGGTTTAGAAGTGGAAAAATCTGGTTTAAAAGGTTAAAATCCAGTTTTGCAGCAAACAAAGGCCACGCGCACGCGTGGAGCGAGCAGCAAGTCACGTGTACACATGGCTTCTCACGCATGCGTCATTGAAATGCCACGCCACGCGTACGCGTGGATGGGCGTTTTCCAAAAATTGGCAGAGTGCCTAGAAAGCTGCATAACCAGTTTTTAAACCTGCATAACACAATTTTATACTCCAATTTTTCATTGTCCGTAACTTTCTCTACAAAATTCTGTTTTTCACAAAATTGTTATCGTTTAAAAGCTTGTAAAACTATCTTTCATTTAAAACAAACCACACTTCCATCCAAAATTTGAATAAGTTATGAACTTCCAAAGTTCACCAAAATTCACTTTTTACCAATTTAAAACCAAACTCCATTTTCACCAATTCATGTTCCTTACTATCAAAACCTGCACCTCCATCATATGTCAAGTTCCATTTTATTAATCCTATCCACTATCACATTAATATTCACACCAATTCATAAAACCCAAGCATTATCCAAGAATTCACCCATTCCAACCATAACTCTAATATTAAAATTCATTCGTCCATTACCTTCATTTATTAATACCATAACATAATCCACCTTCAACTAATTAAACAAGTCATACCACCAATTTCAATTAACTCATATCAAGATCATCATCAACCCAACATTAATAATTACAAACACACTTATTCATCCCTTCACATGTATTAACCCTTCAACACATATATCACCCCTCATTAACATATATCAACCAAATTTCATTAAACCATATACCAACATCAACATCAATCTAAATTTACCCAATATCATTACAAAATTAATCATTTAACGCATTTAACCTTCTCAACTTAACATATGGTTCTCTAGCCTAAGTTTTCACAACACCTTAAATGTTAAACGCGCGAAACCTAAACCATACCTTGACCGATTTCCACGTATAACCTGGGACAACCCCACAATGCAAGCTCACAAGTTCCACTTCCAAAAATTCAGCCACCAAAGTTGTTCCCAAAAGCTCCAAGTCACCAATTCAAACTTCAATCTAACATAATTTCAATCTAATTTACACAATTCACTAAATTAGCACTAGGTAAACAAAATTGGATAACCCACAAGGGTTTAGAGTCTCCTTACCTTATCCATTGATGATTGGAGTATAATCCAACAACTATCCAATGTTAGATTGCACCTAAACCACCAAAATCATCAAAATCACTCAAAACTCAAACTAATTTCGCACATAATGGGAAAACAGAACACTGGGCACGAATTTGAGAAAGACATACCTTTATATTTCGATAGAGTTGAAGAGGACTCTGAGACGAACGCGTGGCCGCAAACGACTCATCAATCGGAGCTCCGGATCAAAAGTTATCTTGGTTTGAAGTTCAACCTAGGTTTATGTTTTGTGAGAGAGCTTCTTCCCCCTTCATGCTGAGTTTCAGCGTGAAAATGAAAGTCAAGAAGGGAAGGGGTGCTGTTGTATTCAATTGGGCTGAGTTGGGTTGGGCCTTGGCCCAATATGGACCTGGTCCATTTGATTTGGCCCATTCGGCCTAATTTTGGACCAAATTTATTGAAATTAGTGTCAAAATTCTTACTTTAATTAGCTTTATCCTATTTTACTATAAAATTCACATTTTTAATTTCTTTTATTAAAAATTAATTTATTGACTAATTACTTGCTAATTTTACGGAGTTTGCACACTGATTAGGAGCATTATTTCTTGATGATAAGAGAGGGGTCTCTTTATCCTGTATTACTTTTATGAGGTAGTTTTGAGCTTTTGTCCGGTTTGAATAAAAAAAATGTCTTTATTATCAATGTTGTTAATACATTTATATTTTATGTTATTGTTAACTATAGTTTGGAATTGTCGGGGTTTGGGAAGACCCCTGACAATTCACACTTTAAAAGGGATATGTAAATCTCACTCTTCTGAGATTGTGTTCATAAGTAAAATAAAGAACCAATCTCGACAGGTGGAAGCAAAACTCCGGGCATGCAGCTATGAAAACTGGCATATTGTTAAGCCGTCAGGAATGGCAGAAAGACTTGCGCTAGCTTGGAAGGACAGCATCAATATTCAAATTATAAACAGCGGGAAATTCTTTGTAGCAGCTGAAGTTAAGGAGTTCGGAAACAATGGGTATGGACATTCATTGGTGTCCATTTGAGCTGTTCGGAACAAATTCGAGCCTTACAGTTTGAGGAGCTTACAACAATGAGTCAACAACTGGAACAAAAAGTAGTAATAGCGGAAGATTTTAATGCTATAATAAGTCAAGCGAAAAAGGAAGGTGGAGGCAAAAAATAAGCAACTACCATTGCAACATTCATTAATTTTATTGATAGCAACGAATTAGTGGATATTGAAATGGTGGGGCGGCCTTTTACGTGGACAAATCGAAAACAAGGAGAGGATTTAGTGAAGGAGAGGCTTGACCGCTATTTAGTAGAGATGGGATGGAAGCTGAAGTTTTCGAATACAGTGGTGCACAAGCTCACAGAATCAGGCTCGGATCATGCTCCTATCTTGATGGAAACTAAACCTCAATCCTGGCATAGTAAAAGGTATTTTAAATACCAGGAACGTTGGTGTGGAGAAGATGATGTCAAAAGAATTGTCAGCGAAGTGTGGAAAATAGAAGTAGTAGGCTCGGCTATGTTCTCCTTGGCCCAAAAGGTGAAAGATGTAGACATAGATTAGTTCAATGGCAGATAACTCACAAAGAAAACTCTCAAAAAGAAATTGAGGACCTTCAAGCTAGCCTAGAGGAGCTGCATATGGCTGGAATCAATGAGGGAGAGGAGATTACCGGATTGGAAGAGAAGTTGGAGCTAGCATATATAAAAGAAGAGAGCTATTGGAGAGAAAAATCTAGAGTCAAATGGCTAAAAGAAGGAGATCAGAACACCAGATTCTTTCACCAGAAATTTCAATCAAGGGTACGAAGGAACAGAATTTGGAGATTAGTTGGGAGGAACAATGAGATTGCATCGAAATCGGAGGATATTGCAAAAGTAGCTGAAGACTACTTCTGCGATATTTTTACTTCTTCTTATTCGGTTGATCCGAATCCATATTTGGAGGATTTGGAGCCTAAGGTTACAGCTTCCATAAACCGTAGGCTCCAAAGACCGGTAACTATGGACGAGGTCAAAAGAACTACGTTCAGTGTTCATGCTCAGAGTGCTCCTGGTGATGACGGGTTTACAGTTAAGTTTTTTCATTTTTTTTGGGATATAGTTGGAGGTGACATTTTTAAGGCAGTGCGAAGTTTTTTCCACAGTGGCAGAATTCTAAAAAGCTTCAATCATACTCAAATTTGTTTGATTCCAAAGGTGCCAGATGCCAGTGACATGACTCAGGTACGACCGATTAGTTTGTCCTCAGTTATGTATAAAATTATTTCTAAATTTATGGTGCACCGACTACAAGGTATTATAAATAAAATCATAAGCCCAAATTAGAGTGCTTTTCTCAAAGGTAGACTCATTTCAGATAATATTCTAATTGCCCATGAATGTATGCACTATTTGAAATATAAGAGAAGTGGAGCAGATCATGAGATGGCTATTAAACTAGATATGAGAAAGGCTTATGATAGAGTTAAATGGCACTTCTTATGGTACATCATGGAAAAGCTGGGCTTTGATGCTAAATAGATTAACTGGACTAAGGAATTGGTAATGACTGTTTCTTACTCTGTTGTTGTGGAAGGGCAACCTTTTGGCTACTTTAGGCCAAATAGGGGCATCCAACAGGGTGACCCCCTATCTCCATATCTATTTCTTTTTGTGCGAAAGGGCTTTCCTTTTTGTTATACAAGGCAGAGAAAAACAGATTAATTCAAGGAGTTCAAGTTAATCGGAGATGCCAAACAGTTAATCACCTTTTGTTTGCTAATGATTCAATCCTTTTTTACAAGGGTCACCTAATACAAGGCAAAGTATTTTGGAATTGCTAGAGATCTACGAGGGATTTAGTGAGCAAAAAGTCAATTTGAACAAGTCGGCCATCTTTTTCAGTCACAATACACCTCAAAACACAAGGCTAGCAATTGCACAGACACTAAATATTGAACATATCGGAACCCAAGACAAATACTTGGGGTTGCTCTCCATAGTTCAGAAATTAAAGAAAACCACCTTTGGAGCTATCAAGGATAAAGTTCAGAAGAGAATTATGGGTTGGAAAAGAAGTTTATTGTCCTCAGATGGCAGGCACACGCTATTGAGAGTGGTGGGGGAAGCGATTCCTATTTACACACTCTCTTGTTTCAAGCTCCCGGACACGCTGTTAACTAAAATTCATAGCATGCTCTCGCAATTTTGGTGGGATCAAAAAGGCGCAGAACGAAGAATGATTTGGATTAAATGGGACACAATGACGATACCGAAGAAAGATGGAGGGTTGGGGATTAAAGACCTAAGGGCACAAATTTTGGCCTTATTGGGCAAGCAATGTTGGCGTCTAATGAAATACCCTAATTCTACACTGTCAATAATATTCAAAGCTAAATATTTTAGATACACAGATTTCTTACATGCAAAAATAGGAAGCATACCGTCGTGGGGCTGGAGAAGTGTTCTTGAAGGTCGCAAGATGATTGAGAAAGACTTGTTATGGAAAATAGGCTCTGGTGCTAATGTATGCATCTTCCATGATCCCTGGCTCCCACCACCATGTCCCTCAAGCTGCAGTCACAATCCCACCGAATCTGCAAGTGTATTATGTTAGTGCGCTACTAAATCCTGATAGAAGTTGGAACAGAAACTTAATTGAGTCAATTTTTACAAGTTGCTTATGGGTTTTTTCATTCTCCTACTTCATTGATGTCTCATAACATACAGAACAACAAAGTATGGAATAGCATTTGAGAATTGAAATTATCTCATAAAATTAAGATTTTTTTATGGAAGAGTCTTCATGAAAAGCTTCCGGTTTTGCAACAAATCCGTAGTCGGTTTGCATCCACTCCCACCACTTGCCCTAGATGCATGCTGAAAGATGAATCAATTTCTCATGCCTTGTTCCAATGCCCTCTGTCTTCAATAATTTGGAGTCTAAACTTAATAATCCCTGACTTATGACAGAGAAAAAAGGAGACCTTCATCAATTGGTGGCAACGAGCCTTATCTTGGGCAGCGGCTCAAATCGAAGGTAGACAAAAGATCCTCTTCATCGCGACGCTGTGTTGGAGCACTTGGAAAGCGAGGAATAGGTGTGTCTTTGAGAAGCTAATAAGTCCAGCGCCGAAGATAGTGTAAGAAGCCAGCAGTCTAGTCGTGAACTCAATAGCCATACCCTGATGAATGCTAATAATTTTTTTTTTATTTTTTCTTAAGTTATTTGTCTTCCAATCACATTTGATGATAATTGAAAATACCCAACTTCTTTTATACTTTCTTATAGAAACATTATTATTTTATAATAATAAAATAATATCTATCTTTGAGAAAAAAAAAGATAAGTTTAAAACTCTATTATGTAAAGGAAAAAAAACAAAGAAATTAAATTTCATACTCCATGACCCAAATTTTTTTTATCATACTCAATCAACAGTACATCGAGAAATATGTATAATCATAGTGTATTTCATACCATAAATAAAATAATAATTAGTTTAAATCTATTTTTTATGTCCCATCTAATAGAATTTACAAGAGCTGCATGCACGTGAAGAACAAAATTGTTAGAAAAGCACTTGATTTCTTTGAGTCCAAAATCCAAATGCAAACAAAATGGTGACTCCTCCTTTACTTTTGCTAGTCATGTAGTGAGGAGAGGAAACAGAGGGATATGATGTGGAATGAGATTGTTTGATGCTTAAAAAAAATAAACGTTGAGAACCTTTAGCCTTCTTTCTTAAAAGAGAAAGAATTAAAAATGTTTTCACTTTAAAAGAAAATTCAAATCCCTAAAAGAAACAAATATACGGTACCATATCTAAGTAAGAAAATGTTAAAAGCAAAAAATACAAACTCAATAATTTATATGTTTACATAAGAGAATGTACTAACATAACATTAAACTGACAATTGAATGCAAACCATCGTTTTTAAGGAGATTAAAAAAAACTGTATAAAGCAGTGAACAAAATAAAATAAGTAATACAGTTCATTACACTGATATATCTACCATCCATTATAATCACACACCTAACACCTCATTAATGTAGTTTTTTGTTTTCTTTTTTTTTTTTTTTTTTTACTTATAACAAGTAAAATCACACCACACAATACACATGCACTTTTTTTTTAAACTATAATATAAAACAAATGAAATTGCAACTGGCAACAATTGTTTCTCTTCATCAACTAATTTGATATGGGTGTTGCCTTTGTGTCTTTAACTCCATCTTGAAATTGGACTCTGCTAATAGAACTGTTAATACAAGTGTGTCAGTTTGACGAAAGATAAATAAAAATTAAGAATCTAAATTTAATTAGTAACAATAAAAATAAAATTTAGTGTAATATAATACTCCAAAATAAATAAATTATCAACCTACAAATTATTTGGTTATATCGTATAAATAAATAATGTTATATAATTATATTCAAACAAAGATACATAAAACTTTCGAGCTAGCTAAAAGTCAACAAAAGTATAATAATAGAAGAGAATGAATATCCAAGTAATAGTGAAATTAAAATACTATTTTAGTTAAAGGAGTTATACTAGTACAAGTAAAATGTATGATGAGAAGCCAGTAATGGTATTATGAACAATTATATAATAATGGAAGACAGAACGAATGTGATGCATGTTCCTTACATATCTATAAAGTGGGTATGAGGAATTGAGCAGTATGAATAATAAGAGCAAAATGCATGACATTCAACTTGGTAATCTTTTTCTTTTTGTGGTCTTTGTGGTTTGTAGATGACTAGGAATTTTTGGTGCTTTTGTATGACAACAGGTCACATGGGAATGTGGGCATAGCATGCATGAAGAAGAGACCTAATAGGGGTTTATCTTTAGGGTATCACATTCTATAATCTATATAGATGATCTGCCAAGTATGAGTATCTCTTTTACTTTGCTTCGTTTCTACCTTATATATTAAAACTTTATTTAATCTCATCAAATTTCAACTAAAAAGATAAAGGAATTAAATACATACTCCTTCAAATGCCTTCTCTACAACACAATTGAGATCGTCTTCCAATAGAAATGCTTGTTTCATTAGCCGCCCATATGGATTTTTATAATCCTCCTTGAATTGAATTTCGGTCCACCTGTTCACAGTCACTGTACCCGCACAGAAAGTCTCCATCTTGCTACAGTTGATTAGGAACAAATGAAGCAAGAATGGAAATTTTAACCCAATGTTGCCACTGTAAAACCTTTCAAGCTTTGGTAGAGAGCGTAGAGACAAAGTCGTAAGTTTCTTGAATATTATCTCCTCTTCATTAAGCTTTGACGACTCTTCTACTTCTTCTTCAGACACAATCTCTTTCAGTGATTCACAGTTTTCTATGGACATGTTCTTCAGCTGTTGCAGAGTTCTGCTTGTTGAAGGTGTGAACAAATTCACAAGCCCATTACATTCTGATATGTTCAACTCTATTAGGTTCGAGAACGATACCTCGCTTGGTGCTATACTCCTCAAACTATGACACTTATCCATTTGCAATTTTTCAATATTTTCAGAAATGTGTTGCACCCAAGAATGCTCTAACCCAATGGAATTCAGCTGAGTCAAGGAACTCAACTGCAAACACTTCACTTGTGGAATACTTTCTTTGACACAATCCATGGTAGGTCTTTTAGTGCAGAATATCTCTTTGAAAGAGCTACAACATACAACGAGCTTTTCTATGTTGGGCAGCCGTTGAAGAAATTCATATGGTAAAGTATCTGAATCATCATGAAAACATTGCAATTGAAGAGCTTCTAATTTTGAAAGGTTGTTCACATGCAACATCATCATGATCTCCTCCTTGCTGACTGCTAGAAACTTCAAGTACGGGATTACCTACAAGGGAAAAAAATATTGTCAATTCAGCCTACTACGTAAATGATAGTCAAAATAACCAATAAGACGTGGATGTATAAATGTCATAAAGATTAATAAGACATAAAACCTTTTCTGGCAAGAAAATGGCTTGATTCTCTGCTTGTGGACATTGAAATTCCTGAGACTCAAATTGGAATGTCTTCAACTTGTCACAGTGGAATAAGTGCACTTCCTCTAGCTTGGGGCATTCTAACTTGTGGGGTGCAGGGTAGAAACATTTCAATTCTGGCAAAGACCACAGTTTTATGGAGGTCATGCTTTGCAATGTAAACTCTTTAGGAGCTCCTTCAACATCTGCTTCATCCTTTGCAACAATTTCCACCAATCTGTCACACTCTGTTACTTCCAGTTTCTCAAGTTTATTCAGATTTTCGGCTACAGATATTGGAAACAACCTTTGAAGATTGTTGCATCCATGCACGTACACTTCTTGAAGGCTCTCAAAGTAGCAAACTTGTTGAGTAGGATCTGAATCCCAAACATGTTCAAGATTTGGGAGCTGCTCAATAGTCAGTTTCTTTAAGCCAGACCTTAAAGGATTGATCTTTGTGTCTTTTGCTTCACGTGTCACTTCAAATATTGTTTTCACGGACTCACATTGTCGCACTACCAACTCTTCCAATTTACATAGTAAACTGAGTATGTGAGAGGGTATTACAATACACGTGAATTCACATTTTTCCACAATCAAGATCTTCAATCTGATGAAGCACAAGGATGGAACTTGAAATGGACCATTCCATATTCCATGTATTATTGGGTGTTCGTTGAGCTTCAAGTCCTTTACTTCCCTCACAAATTTTGCAACCTGTGCATGAAATATAATAAAAATGTTAAATTAATCGGTCCACATGTTAATTGACTGCACAAAAACTAATATTTTGATCCAGCTTTCATTCTCATGACGTAAACGTTTTTTATTACATTCTTTTTAGAAATTAAACATCTTATATCTTCATAAAATTTTCTGTTTTCCACTTAAAAAGTCATATCATCAGTTAAAACTATCACATAAATTTTTTGCTTTATATCTTGAGTATTTATACTAGATTTAACTACTCAAATATATTCTTCTAATTCTCGTATAATCTTATTATTCTAATTTGAAACCTTCCACACATTTATACATAAACAGAAAGAAATCAAAAGAGGTGGAGGAATAATTCATTTAAAAATTTATACAATACAATTCTTCTCAATTGTTAAATTATTAATACATATATAAAATATTTGTGAAAATTGTGTAAAAATTATATCATCCAATGTAAAATTAATGGAAATTTTGTAACAATAATGATGCATGTCATATCTGCTTTTAATCCAACATCGGATATAGGTCGACATATTAAAAATGTGTTTTATATATAGCATATCACTTAGCGAAAACTGTGTCGATCAATGCTAATTCAAGTTATGATACGAATTCTGACAGTTAAAGAATAAAGATTGGTAAAATAAGTAATTTTTTCTCATTACAAATTAATATTTGTTGTTATAAACACTTATTGAGAAAAGTTTGTCTCTCAAAGAAAAAATAAGAAAGGAAATAAATAAATAAATAAATAAATAAATAAATACCTCTGTCTTGTAAGTATTTCGTAAAGTAGAATTGAGATCAACTTCGAATGGGATTCTAACACCTTTAAATGAATCATCAAAGACTACTTCTGACAACTTGTTAGTATTGATGGTACCTTCACAGAAAGATTCCATCCTGTTGCACTTAATCACTTTCAATTCCTCTAATGATGGAAAGATTAAGGCAAAATCCCCATTGTAAAATCTTCTAAGGCTTTTTAAACTCTTAAATTGTAATTCATGCAGCTGCTCAAATACTATCTCCTCATGAATTAATTCTTCTCCTTCATTAAACATAATCCATTGCATGGATTTACAATTAGATATTTTCATCACTTTGAGTTGAGACAAACTTTTAGCTGTTGAAGATGTGAACAAATATATCATGCTATCGCATTCAGATACAGTCAAATGCGTCAGATTGGAGAAACATACAGGAGAAGAAACTAAACTTGTTAAACCAGAGCAGCTTTTTACTTCTAAAGTTACCAGAGTTTTGAGAATTGATGATTCTCGTATCCAAGAGCGTTCAAATCCTATGAAAATTAGTTCGGAAAGAGAAGCCAACTTCAATTCTTTAAGATGTGGTAGAAATGGGGCGCAATCCAAACTAGGCCTTTCAGAGCAGAATATCTCTTTGATAGAACTATTTTTCACTTGCAGAGTTTTTATACAGGACACCTTTTGGAGAAATGTATATGAAAGTTCATCAGACTCAAGTTCAACATTAAAACTCTGCATATCAGAAACATTTATGTCGCCAAAGTGGCTTCTGTCACATTCTTCATGTCCAATCATCTTCGCTTCTCTTTCACCAAACAACATGTTGGTCAATTTAGGAGTAATCTGGACAGAGGAAAGGAGGCCATCAATTTAAGTTATTAGAGAAATAACCAAACCAAATGGATTTAACGTTATATTATTAAAATTATAAGAATCAATACCATACAAGAGAAAAATATACATATAGCACAACAAATACTTTATATATTTGATAATTTTGTTTTTGGAGGTAGAAACGAATATATAGACTCGTGATGCTGATCGCAAGACATCTCCACCAATATATTTTGAAGAAAGATAAAAGAAAATATAAAATACATTATTTTTACATATAAATCATACAGTAAGAAGAATTTATAGGCACTGTCATACAACACAATTCACTATCCATATTACAAGATTTTTTAACCTATTTACCATTAGTAGTCTCATGTAGGAAATATAAAGCAATTACATGATTAATAAGTACCTCTTTGAAACAGACTTGGTCCTCAATTTGTGGATCATGACCATTCAGTGTCTTCAACAAGACACAATGCAATGAACAGTAAAAACAATTGAAGCTTGGTAAATCCAATAGTGTCAATGAAGTCAAACGTGGGAACTTAATAAGGTTTGAAATTGCTCTTTCTGGTGTTGTTGCAATCCCTACAATGATTTCCACCAAACTTTTACAATGTTTCAACTCTAGATTTTTAAGATTGACAAGATCCTTGGCTACTGATTTTGGGAACAAGCTTGTAAGGCTTTTACATGTATCAACACGCACTTGTTGTATAAGTTGAAAGTCGAGTACCCCATCAGGATCTTCATTCCAAATGCTATCCAAATTCGGCAGCTTTTCTAATACCAACGACTCCAGTGAAAATTTAATTGGTAGGAGTGTCTTGTCTTTTGTTATGCATTTCACATCAAATATAGTTTTCACAGAACTACATTTTTGAACTTCCAATATTCGCATGTTATTTAAAAAAGGAAGTAAATGAAGAGGTATTACTTCGGATAAAAATTCACATTGATGTACAATCAAGGACTCCAAATTACCAAAGTATGCTTCAGAAACTGGCATTGAACCACGCCACATGTCTTGAACATAGAGGTTTTCTCTGAGACCAATAATCTACACATGGAAAACAAGAAACTTAATTACTCTTTGTTTGGTGCTCTTGAAAGTTATTTTTCTTAAGCACCTATATAAATTTAAAATAGAAAGATGCTACTAGGCTTCGTCTTGCTTAATGTCATTCATTATTTAACGGCACCTTATTGAAATGTTCTAATATTACTTCAATGTTATGCCAGTCTATTATTATAAATTTATAACTAGTGTATTTAATCCATCCTCTTATTTATTTATTCTGTGTAATAATAATAAACACAATATTAGTTTAGATGCTTAGTTCTTTTTATTTTTAACTAAGAGATTTTATATTTAAATTTTACAAATATATATATATATATATTGAAAATTTTGTATATCAAACCTCTTTCAATCTTTATATAGTAGATAAGTATATTGTTAGTAATGAAAATTATCAAAATAAATAATCTTCCAATATATCATGACATGTCTTTTGTTTTGATTTTATGCGACAAATTCCATTATAATATATCATATAGATTTAATTAGATGATAAATCATTTAAGTTGAAATGTTTATAGTTGAATTTTTATTCCATGCACTAAATATTACTATAAGAATTTAAAAAAACATTTATTTTTTAATAGTGTCATAATTATTTACATGTAATACGTAATTTGTTAAGATCCTGCAAGTTATAAAAATATAATGATAAAAAAAATTATAAAGGAAGTCAAATGGAAAGTGAATAAAGTCACAGAATTTGAAAAATATTGTAACCTCTCCTTATGAAAGTAAAGTTGTTATGTAACATTTCAATATATAAAAGAGCATCTATCAAATAAAATATTGTAACCTCTCCTTATATAGAATATAGTATTCCGATTATGTAGTTTATGGATTTAGATCCTCTAAATTTTGAAATTCACTTTAGAGTGTAAAATGTAATATTTTACTATTTATTCCATAAGTGCGACCAAGAAAAATATGAGAGAGATGAGAGATCACACTTTACCTTTTAAAGTGAAAATTCAAAATTTAGAAGATCCAAATTCGTAGTTTATAATATAAGGGACATTTTTACTTTGAAAGAATAAAAGACGTACTTTTTTGTTATTCATTTTGCGAATGGTGGTATCAACATCATCTTCCCATTGGACTCCATATGATTCATATTTGCTTCGTCCTAAGTGCAACTTGACTGAATCTGGATTTATATGGATGTGGGGACAGAATGTTGTCATCCTCCAGAGTATGCGGCCAAAGATGGATAAGTGTTGCAATGATGGAAAACACAAAGTACGTTTGCCTGAGTAAAACCATCTCAGCATTGGCAACTCTTCAAGATGCAGAATCTGGAGCCGTTCAAATATTATGTTCCCACTGCTCTCGTCATTGGATACTATCTCTTGCATTGATTCACAATCGCTTATCTGCATATGCTTGAGTTGACTCAAACTTTCTGCTGCTGAAGATGTGAACAAATACAACAAATCATCGCAACGATATATATCCAATTTTGTCAGACTAGAGAAAGACACCTTGCTTGCTACTAAATTCTTTATATCATAGCAATACTCCACTTCCAATATTTGGATATTATCAAGGATGGGATGTATCCAAGAGTGATCGAAACCAATGGATTTGAGTTTATAAAGAGAAGATATGCTTAACCCTTTGAGAGCGAGATGCAATAGGAGTTGAGCATAATCAGCCTTAGATTTTTTCTCAAATACCACCTCTTCAACCCTTTCCTCTGACTCTTCAAATTCAAGTTTTCGAGACTTTACTTCCCAAGTCAACTTGGCGCCTCTCATATCAAATGATAATTTCTCCAAACTCTGAACTAGGAGATTAACCTAACCAGCAACACAATCAAAATGGACTCGTTTTAAGAACAAAATATATTAGTTTGGAGATCTAATACTGAATAAATAATGTAATTCATATACAACTATGGCTGGATCTATTTGTTGATTCTCTAATTCTTCATCACTCACTAAACAATTCTAATAAACTTAGGTAACATTGATTAGATCCAAAGAAGAATATATGCCAACATCTTTTCACACAAATACTTTTTTTGAAAATTTTTTGGGATAGAAAAAATTTTCTGCAACTTATTTTTTCTATTCTATTAATTGCAAGCAAAAATATAAAGAAAATTGTAGGCAATCCAACTAGCAATGGAAAAAATGAATAGATTCGTTTTAAAAACAAAAATTAAATAAGTTGGAATATATAGTACTCTGCACCTAATAATGAATAAATATAGAACTTAATAAATTGACATGCAATGACAAATTATATAAAATAGCGAGTTGGAGACTGAATTATTTAATTGAATATTATTTCATATTTTATAATGTTAAACATGACAAACTATGATTTTTTTTTTGAGAAAAAATAAACCATCAAAATATATTATTTTGCCACTTTTCTCTAAATAAATCACTTTAAAAAAAACATAAGAATATGACAAGAATCGAATAATGAACACTCACTTCACTATCATATTAATTCAATTGTTTTTTTTTAATGTTAAAATGTATATTGCAACCAAATAAAAGATATAATAGTTTTTTTTAATAAAATACAAAAATTATTACTTTTTTAAATAAAAAACAAAGATATCATATATAATATATATTTTTTAAAAAAATTAATCTTTAATATTAGATTTTAAGTCTATACAATATTTTACCTTGTTATCTTGAGCTCTTTTATTTAAAAAAAAAAAGTTGCAGAATTTGTATTATTCATCAATATTTACATTGAAGTTTCTGTTATATCTATGATATTGGACAATTTTTTTTTAATTACGGTTTTATTTAATTTACTTATTCCTTATCAATGTTTTTTCTTAAGTTATATAAATTTTTATAATTGTTTGGTTAATGTAAACTGATTTCAATAAAACTATAGAATCCTCATAAGAAGTACCTTTTCGATTGGAAGTAGAACTTGTTGATCTACAAAAGTCTCTGCCTCTTGACAATTGAGTATCATCCATTTACAGACTTGTATATATAGTTCTTTTAGCTTCGGAAATTGAAGCTTGTGCAGTCCCGGATAAAAGTGTTTGAGCATTGGCAGCTCTCTAAGACCCAGTGAAGTCAAAGAAGGAAGCTCAAATGTTTTGGTGTCTCCTAATTCTACAAAGATTTTTACCATTTGCTCACAGTCTTTTATTGAAAGATTATTCAGCATGGCAAGGTCTTTAGCAATGGATGTTGGAAACACATATTTCAAACTATCACATTTGTCAATGCTCAAATCTTGTAGAGCAGAAAAGTGAATAATTTCTCTTGAATCTTTGTCCCATACATGTTCCAAATTTGGTAGATTCTTTAAAGATAATTTTTTTAAACGAGACATCCGCATTGCTTTTGTGACCTGCTTATTGCTAATGTCATCCATATTAAAGATGACTTGCACTCCATGGCAATCGGATACTTGCAAATCTTCCAAATTCTTAAAGCAATGAAGCAAATGAGATGGAATTACATGCACAAGATAACCACATCTCTTCACAATCAAAGATTTTATATTCTGAAACCTGTTCACTTGCACCGAGGTTTTGTCACACCATACTTGTTTTAAGTCTGGATGGTATGAAAGCTCCAAATGAACCTATAAAATAATTGCGAGAAGAAAAAAGGATAATTTCTTTGCTTTTAAAATTACTGTCATTGAATTATTGTCATTGAATTATTTTTCTACAGAAATAAGTTGATTCAAGTTTTTGTTAAGTTATTTATTCTGAAAATAAGAAAAAATGCTTTTGCTCATAAAAACTTGGACATAAGAATCCAATATTTTAGCAAAGAATCAGAAAATATGAAATTCTTCTACAGAAAATTTAAAATAACTTAGCTAAAATCAAAATTAAAAAAGATAGACGTGTTAATATAAATTGCAATATGTATATAAATAAAAAATTATACAATTCAATAAATAAAATTAAAAACATTGAGAATATGAATAAAAATTTTCATTTTCATAGAGTGCATGTCGAAATATGATTAGTATAAAAAACAATACAAACTTGTAATTTAGTTCAATATTTAGGAACGTACCAAATCCAAGTAGAAGGGGATTAAAAACGAAAATGAGCATTTAATTGTATAAATGAGGGAGCACCGAGTACCTTATACATTTGAATGGTGGCATTCAGGTCTCCTTTCCAATACCCTTTCTCTTCCTCACCATATCTTTCACTGACAAGTACGCTTTGTAGCTTGGGCGCTGTTATGTGCTTTGTGGTAAACGTTTTCATCTTGGGACATTCTCTCAGAATTAATTTTTCCAACAATGGCACCGAAAACTCACAATTCCAGTTGCTACAGAAACTTGTGAGGTTGGTTAGGTCTTTAAGTTCTATATTTATCAACTTGGCAAAGACAATTTTAATCCCCTCGTCATTTTCCTGCTCATCCTTGGTAACTATTTCATTTAATTGATCACAATCTTCTACCTTCAAGGTGGTGAGTTGAACCAAGCTCTTTGCTGTTGAGCATGTCATTAGAGTTTTCAATGCTTTACAATCAGATACTTGCAAGTATGTCAAGTGAGTGAAGGACATCGAGGAATGTGCCAATCTCCTCAATCTGTGGCAGAATTGCAATTTCAGGCGGTGCAGTGATCTCTGAAGAGCAGGATCTCTTTCAAATCCAATATCCTCCATCTCTCGTGCCCACAAAGTTAATTCCTTAAGAAGTAATACGGTTCCCAATCTTTGCTTCGCTGCGGTGTTTCCACTTGGCACGAACTCTCTAATGTTAGAATTAAAAATCAATTCAAAGATTTGTAGATTAGGAATGGTGTGGAGGAAACAGTATAGAGTCTGGTCATGATGGCTCTGCCATGTGTGCAAGTAAAGTTGTTTCAAAGAGGTAACGCGGTACTTGCGTGTGTAGCTCATTAACCACTCTAATCCTTTAGAGTCAATAGTCAGATGCTCCAAGTTGGACATTACCTATATACATCAATTTATAAAACTCGTTATCAAATAAACTCCAATTACACCTATAGAAGAAAAACTATATCGAGGACGTGAAGAATAAAAAAAAATATTTTGAGTTTTCTATGTTTTCTTTGTTTGTGCTAGATTTTAAAAAAATTTTAGGATTTTATCTATTTTATATCTTTAACTGGTAACTATCAAAATCAAACATAGAAAATTCAAAAGATTAGAATAAAATGTGGAATAAAATAAATAAATTTTTTTAGTAAATTTTTTTATCATTTTTGTATTTTGTTTTTAGTTATTTTATTCAATTTTATCGATTAATACAATATTCAATTTTTCAATTTGAATATAAGATTTTTGAATATAACATTCATTATATTATATATATTTATATATGTATCTAAATATTCAGATCGACCTTCTTATATATAGACTTATATATATCGAATTTCAATTCCATTACATCATTATATCTAATGTACATAGTAGCTCCAATTTATTCTTTATTTCATCCATTTTTTGTATTGATTGCTCTCCTAGGGTTTCCTCATCTGGGATCCTGGGGAAGAAGATCAAGTTGGCCCTTGCGAACAGCTTGATATATATATATTAAAGAAAGAAAGCTCAACACAACAAGTGGATTGTAAATGATATCTTAGTTGATGCGGGGCTGCCTCCTCATATTATTAATCTCATTATGTCTTGTATCTCTACGACTAAGATGAGAGTGCTCTGAATGGTGAAGAGCTGCAGGAGTTCACACAGTCTCGGAGAATCAGGCAAGGGGACCTGATTTCATCATATATTTTTGTTCTATGCATTGAAAGACTCCCTCAACTTATCATCAATGTTGCAATAGATCACGGCTATTGGAAGCCTATCCGGCTAAATAAGGATGGACCTCCTATCTCTCATCTATGCTTTACTGATGACTTGATTCTCTTTGCGGAGGCAAACATAGATCAAGTGACTATCATCAATAAAAGTCTTGAAGCCTTTTGTATTAGCTCCGAACAGAAAGTCAGCCTTGATAAGACACGAATTTTTTTCTCAAAGAATGTGGCAAATAATATGAGAACTGAGCTCAGTGAAACCCTCCAGTTTACTAGAATGGACAATCTCGGTAAATACTTAGGAGTTCCTTTGCTTTACTCCAAAGTGTCCAAACACACTTTCGACGACATTATTAATAAGCTAAATTTGAGACTCAACTCGTGGAAAGCTTCTTCTCTCTCTTTGGCAAGAAGATCTACTTTGGTGAAATCTGTTCTTTCTTCTATTCCTTTATATACGATGCAAACTGCCTTACTTCCTTCTGCTACTTGTAATGTTATTGATCGTAAATGCAAGAATTTTTTTTGGAGAGACACCAAACAAACTAGAAAAATTCACTTATTGAGTTGGGATAAAGTGGGGAGCTCGAAGAGGTCAGGAGGCCTTAGAATTCGTCATGCTAGTAAGATGAATCAGGCTCTCATGATGAAAAATGGGTGGAGACTCATAGGAAAAAAGGATACATTATGGACTAAAGTGCTTATGGCCAAGTATAAGGTGGACGACGATGTTATTCCTACTGTCGAACGCAGAAGAAATAGCTCAAACCTCTGGAAAGGAATCTACAACTCATGGTCAGAAATTCAGAAGCACCATATTTGGAGGATTGGAGATGGATCCAAGATTCAGTTTTGGAATCATCATTGGATCCCCAATTTGGGAGCTCTCGAGCCTCAGGCTCTGCAGGTAAATGCAACTATTAACTGTGACAACACTTTGATGGACTTTTTAACTGTTTCAGGATTTTGGGATGTTAATAAGCTCAGGGAGTATCTACCTGATGAAGTAGTGCATTGAATTGTTACCATGTCCCCTCCTTTACCATGGAAACAGACAAACCATGTAACTTGGAATCTCTCCATGGATGGAACCTTTCAACTAAAGCAAGCGTACCAAGCTCTTATAGAGAGCACAACCCAACCAGATAGAATCTTTAGTTACATTTGGCATTGGCGTGGCTCAGAGCGTATTTGGTACTTCTTATGGTTGTGTGCTCATAATTCCATTCTTACTAGCACTGAGAGAAAGCAGCGTCACCTCACTAACTATGCCTGTTGCCCGAGATGTGTGATTGAGGATAAGACTATCACCCATGTCCTTAGAGATTGTGCCTATGTTAAAAAGTGTTTGGTTCTCCTTTCTCCCTATGGACTGGCGTTAGGGCTGGCAATAGGTAGGGTAGGGTAGGGTTGGACCCTACCCTAACCCTACCCGCGGGTTGAAAATTTTATTAAAACTCTACCCTATCCTACCCGCGGGTTGAGAATCTCTCAACCCTAACCCTACCCGCACCCTAAAATTCTAAACCCTACCCTACCCGCAGAAATATCAAATTTTTTTAAAGTAAATATAAAATTCAATCATTTCGAATTTTATACATATTAATAACATAAAAAAATAAAAAACTAATGTTCTAAATTACTAAATTAACTAACTAGTTTTAGTGGTTGTTCACTTATTGTAAGTCTTTACATAAAAGAGGTTGTGGGTTCAACTCTCACTTCATTCACTATATACCTAATTTTTATAAAATATTTGTTATATATGAGGTGCGGGTAGGGTACACCCTAAACCCGTACCCTACCCTACCGCAGGCATACCCAGACCGTACCCTACCCTACTCGCAGCGGGTCGGGTAGCCTACCCTACCCGAACGAGTTGGACCGAGTTGGGTACCCGCAGGTAGGGTATGAATTGCCAGCCCTAACTGGCGTAACAACTTCTTTAATCTGAATGTACAAAAGTGAATGATGTTTAATCTTTCCTAGAATAGCAATTGGTGGACCTTTTTTGGTATAGCCACTTCATCTCTTTGGTTTTACCGAAATAAGGTGGTCTTTGAGGGTGTTCGAACTCCGTCGAGCGCTATGATAGATCAAATCAAAGCAAGAGTTGAGGAGTTGAACCGCTTCACTAATTTTGATCCCCATCAGTATACTCTGAGCACTCCTCCTATTCGGTATATCTGTTGGAAGCCCCTTAAGAGAATACCATTAAAATTAATGTTGACGGCTCCTTTTTGAGCTACTCTAATAATGCTGCCTGCGGAGGTATTTTTGAAAATCATTTGGGAGGCTTCTTGAAGGCTTTTTCATGCAACCTTGGTAGTTGTACTATTATGCATGCTAAGCTTTGGGACATTAGCTATGGCCTTCAATTAGCAGTTGCAAAGAAGTACGTGAATATCATCGTAGAATTTGATTCCTTGGCAACTCTAAAGCTCATCAATAATGGGTGTCTTGATAGTCATCCGTGTGCACCTATGATAGAAGATATTAGAATTTTTTTCCGTCACATTCCCACCATTGCCTAGAGCCACACTCCTCGAGAAGAAAATATTATTATTGATCATCTTGTTAAAAAGGGACAAAATCTTCCCCTTGGCTTACATACTTTTGCTGCTACCTCATCGGATATAAGTCATTTGTTAGTTTTTGATTGTTCTGGCTCTCTGATTTTGAGAGGCTTTAGTTAGTTTTCTTGTTCTTATTTTTGGCTTTTCGACTCCTATTCCATCCAAAAAAAAAAGTTTAGATCGATTGCATAATTGAGGCTATTGAGATCTAAAAAGCTGATTTTTTCTAAAAGCATATAAATATTTATATTCTAATTTGGTAAGAAAAAAATTATTTCTATGCATAAGAAAAATAAGTATGATTTTATTTTGAAATGATGGATATATTTCTGTTAGAAATAAATTAGAATATAAGTGATAATTGATTTTGATGGATACATAATCTTTGTGTGTTTGAATACACATATGAATTTAAATTTTATAAAATTAGACTTTTGTCCCCTTAAAATTTTATTCAATAGTGTGATTCTTTTATTTATTCATTTACAATTTTACATTAAAAAAAAAGGTAAAAGTAAGGAGTATAGCATGGATGTAGTTAATAAAATAACGGAACTAAAGAAATTATTAGAGCACCAGGACCATTGAAAAATTATATTGTTAGAAATTTTTAATAATATAAATGCATATATAAATTTACTATTTCATAAAATTATTTGAGTTTTATATTGAAAACAAGTGTCATTAGCAAATATCTTTTTATATTTATCAATATTAATTCTTGTTTTTTTTTTTTTTACAGGAATATTAATTCTTATTAGGCAATGTACTTATAGTAATAATTTCTCCTTCAATTTATGCTTGATGCCTATGAGGTCATGACCATGATGTGGTAGATATAGACTATAGAATACAATAATGTTATAGGTTTTGCTGGTAAGCACTTTTACCTTTTCAGGCGATAAGAATGCTGTTTCTTGTTCATTGGCACTTTCTGTTTTGAATATTTCCAGATTTGGACACCCAGTCATTCTCAGTTGCTTCAACTTTGGACACTCTACAATATGTCTCCCTTTGTACAAACATCGGATGCTTGGTAAGTTACTAAATGACATGGAGACTACTTCAGGGAACTCCAATGCTTCACTGCTTGTTTCTGATCCTCCATCGTACGCAATGATTTCCTCCAAATTACGACATGAGTATATCCAAAAGCTTTCTAGTTTTCCAAGATCCTTGGCAATAGAAGCTGGCAACACATTGCTCAAAGTGTTACATGAAGAAATCTCTATACTCCGCACATTTGTGAAGTTAACCACTCCTTTTGGATCTTCACTCCATACTTGCTTTAGATAAGGGAGAGAACCCAAATCAATAACCTCCAATAATGCAGATTTATTTGTGTCACTTTGTTGCGAAGGAAGTCTACTTTTGAAAATGAATTCCACCCACTCACACGAATAAACCTTCAAGCTTTTCAAACTCAAACATTTCATGTGACTAGGAAAAATCTTGTCAATCTTATTGCATTGGCTAATATCAACAGAAATGATACTAGAAAATGAATCTGCCCTTACTTCATCTTCACGTGGCCATATTTCTTTTAACATCTCCATTCGACTCAATTGGATTTCCTCCAATTTAGGAAAGATACAATCCTGTTTTGATGCAGAATAAGACAATTATATAATATACATAAAACATAAAAAAAATCTATTACAAATTTTATAATTCTACGCACCTTCGAATACTCATTGTTATTTTCTTCGCTGATGAATAACTTCTCCATTAGTGAACACTCACTTATGGAGATGCTTTTTAGCTTATTGAGACTGCGAGCCATAGACAATGAGCATAAATATGTCAAGTTACAGTCTATCAACGTTAATTTTATCAAGTTCTGAAACCAATCATTTGAAATTCGATCGCTCCATATGCTGTGGATCTTGATTGAGAACAACTTCAAGCTCTCTAAGTTTGGAATTTCTACCTGCAAGAAAACATACACAAAAATCATGTTATTCACTTTGGAAGCACTAATATAAAAATGTTAAATATTATTTTAAACTTGAGGAGCATACATTTTCATCAAAAAGAGAAAAGGAAGTTGTGGAACTCTGCTCATCCTCTGCTGGGACAATTCCTATGTCCTCAGTGATTTTTGCTTGCTTTTCCATAGATTCCGGTTCCAAAGGCATGTCTGCATTGTTGTAAAAACTGACAAATGATGGTAACTTCTGTAACGTCAAAGAGCATAACTTATGAAGCACAACCTTCTTGGATCCTTCTTCTTTACTAATAACTGCTTGTAGAGAATCACATTCAGAGACATCAATTGTTTCTAGACTAGTAAGAAATTCAACAATGTAAAAGAAGAATATGCTCTTCAATTGGGGGCACATCTTCACTTTGATTATCCTTAGTCTAGAGAATGAGGAATTTGTAATAGGACTGCAACATATCTTCTTTATGTTCTTTAGGTTGAACAGGCTGAGGAACTCTAAACTGGGAAAAGCATCATGAGGTTGTGACAACTCCATTGAATTCACAATGTATTCAATGTCATTGTTATTTACGATGGAAAAGTGTTTCAGATCTGGAAATCCATCCAGATTCAGCTCATAAAATACATTTTGAACCCCGTGTAGCTCTCCCAATAGGAAATTCACCACTCCTTTGAGTAGCAATTTGACTCCTTTCAGGGAGTGAATATCCATGCCAGGTTCTAGCTGCAGTGCCAAAGATCTTGAAGCTTCATACTTTTTGGGCATCTTGAAATCTGCGATCGAAATTGTCTCAAAGTCTCCAATCACAATCTTGTAATCATTCAACTCGTGAAAGAACAAGTCTGCTGGCAAAAGTTCAGCACTAGGAATGTAGACATCTAAAGTATTCAACTGATGCAGATGTTTCAACTCAGAAAGAGCTGAAATTTGACTGTGATTTATCTGTCCTTTCACCTCCATTTTAGTCAAGCTATTTTCTATATACAATTCTTCCAAATTAGGGAAGCTTGATAAAGATAAAGACTTAGTGGAGCTGCTTATAAAACAATCGCTAATGTCTAGCAACTGTAACTTTCTTAGGCCCTCCAACACTGTTGGCCAGTCTTTAATTCTAGATCCTGAAAGGCTAAGAATCCTCAACTTTCTCAAATGATTTAAAACGCACAAGTCACGAAGAGTGCATTTCTCCAAGCAAAGCATTCTGAGGTTTGGTAAGCATTTGATTGAAGACGGCAGACTCTGCAAATCTATTCCGGATAATACTAAAACTCTGAGTTCTTCCATTTCTTCAAAAAATGTATCAGGTATTTTCAAAGTTGAATCATCACAGTCAATATAAAGGAATGTAAGCCGAGGACAGTTAACACGTTCTGGGAGCCCATCCACAATATGGCACTTGTGTAGATAAATTGCAGAGTACCTCTCAAGTTGTTCCTTGTGAGGCCAGACATCCAGTGTTTTGTTTCTCAGGGTAAATACATTTTGATTCTTGCACGCTATAGATAGAGCAGCATCTCGAACTATATCGTGCATATTGAAATTATCGTTGGAAGTACTACTATCCAACAAGCCTGAATTTTTTAGCATCTGGATTGACTGGGATATTCTCTGACGGGCGCCCCTCAGTGTATGGACATCATTAAGTATGCCCAAACCATAACAGTACTTCACCAAGTCAACAATTAATGACTGATGATACATTTGAGCACACACTAGGAAAATGGACTTGAGCTCCTCGCTTTCTAGATGATCATAACCCATCTTCACAGAATTCTCCATGTACCTGTGCACCTCATTTGATCCTTGTTGGTTTTTTAGTCTTTCTAGTTCGCCTTCCCACTCTAGCTTGTTCTTCTTCATTAACCACCTTCCGACTATAATAACTGCCATTGGTAACCCAGCACAATAATTATGAAGGGTTTCTGGGTTGAACTTGGGAATTTCATTTGACATTTCAACCACCTTCTTGAACAATGTCAAAGTATCCTTTTCATCTAACTTGGGGACAGAGGAAATTAATTTTTCTTTAACATTCATCTTACCGAGCAACAGTTCTTTATATCTTGAGGTGACCAAAATTTTGCATCCCCGCTTGCTGGTGCCAGAACTGCCAGGAGAATTTTCACTTGCCGTTTGCTCTTCCTCTTCCTTTTTGCTGCTAGTCACGTGGCTTGAAACGACATCGTCATCATCAAATGGAATCCCAATCTTATTCAAGTCCAGTTCATCCCAAAGGTCATCTAAGATCACAAAGGTATTCTCCTGTTTCAGCCTCTTCCTCAGAAGTGTTGCTCTCCCATTCTCACCTATATTTCCAAAGGTTAATCTTAAACCGTCAGCGATATCTTGCTGAACCTTTAGAAGGTCTGGATCTTTCTTCACGATTGCCATGACCACCGTATCAAACAATTTGCTGTCGCCAGCCTGCTTTGCAATTCGTTTGACGAGAGAGGTCTTGCCCACACCACTAGGCCCATGCAGTCCAACCATTCTCACCGTGGAATCTTTTAGTTGCTCCAGGATTTTCTCAATTATACCCTTCCTTGATTCGAATTCAAGATAGTCACCATCAAGTGGATTGATATCCGCAAACGTTACAGCTGGTGGAAGTGAAATATTTGCAAGAATGTTGGGTGCTTCCTGATTTAGCTCTTTGATTGCCGGTGCCAATATCTTCTTTGCTTTCCTGCCAAGTTGACGCCTGTGCCACAAGAAAGGCAGAGCCCCGCTAGAGCACCCCCCGCTAAAGCAACTTGTCTTGGATTCAAGCATTTTGTCATCGTGAAACTCCTTACTTTCTTCCAGCTTCGTTGCCACCTTGTCGAGCCAATCTCGAGCAGTAGGTGTCATTTGGTTTACATTGTCTTTAGCAGCTTTAACTTTCTCATCTACCGTTTTCTTATTACTTTTAAGAGTCGTAATGAGTTCTTTTAACTCTTGTTCATGATCTTTGTAATTGATTATATAATCAAGTTGTCGAATGCTCGCTTCCAGTGCCAAGTCAATAACTTTATCTAACGGTTTAAACGGAAGGCTCTCCATCTTCGAGACCTATTATATCAAGAATATGTATGCATCCTGGAAAACAATATATATGGAAACAAACCAATATGAAGAACGAATCACAAAAGTTAAAAGAGTCAGCAATTTTTGTGTTTTGTAACCCTCAATTGGCCATTAATAGTATTTTTAATGGTGTAAAATTATATCCAATGGTGATAGATCACTCACTTTTCTTTTGATGATTAAGTGCTGGCCACAAAACACAAAAATTACTGGCTCTTAGACTTTTCCAAATTGAAAAATACAGAAAATAATATTTGCACAAGTATATATTTACTCTGGTCTTTCCCCTTTTCCTTTTTGAAAAAAAGACAAACTATTACACACAAATTTATATTTTGTTTTTAAAGAGAAAAGCACAAAAGATCGATGCATATAAAAGAATCGTGCAAATATTATCAAAAAGAGAAACTCTTGGGACAACCATTTTTAACGGGTGAATACCCGACTCGATACTGATAATTTTTTTAAAAAAATTACGAGATTTTAAATGAAAAGACAATTTTTAGTCTTTGATATTTAATTTTATGAGACTATTTTACTCTTTTGTCAATGATTTTTTTTAAAATATACTTATGTGACATATTTTATTAATATATTCTTCATTTAAATTTTTAAATAAAAATAATTTAAAATTTACTAATATTTTAACAAAAAAGAATATATTACTCCTAGTTAGTTCTTAATAGATGGATCAACAATTTAACATACTTATTCCATTAATATATAGAAAAAAAATTGACAGATAGACTAATAAGTCCCATAAAAATAAAGATCAGTGACCGAAAAAAAAAATTGTTGAGGATCACGTTGTCTTTTGAAGTCATTTGCAATGGCCGTTTAGGATTTTTTCTCATTTTAATATTTTTGGCTAACATTTGATCACAACAAATATTAAATTATTTTTAACAAATAAATTTTATTAATTTATATATATAAAATTCTAGTAAATATAAGTGCAAATTATATACTTTTTATGTGTAAACATCTGTAAATATAAATGTAAATTATTATTGGTTAAAAATAATAATATTTACTGATCATGTAGTATTATTGCTCTATCAAAATTAAATATTACATGCCACTAATTTAAATTTAGAACCACGTTAAAATCTTATTTCTAAAATACTTTTTAATTATATATCTAATATATAATTAATTTTTATCATATTTTAAAATCTTTCAACAAAAATGTAACACAAATTGAATTATAGTTGATTGTTTCAAGAATTTGAATTCATTTATTTTCAAAATAAATATAAATATTTTATATGAAAGTTGTACGAATTTATATTTTTATTAGTTGTTTTCGTTGTTTACAAATAATTAAAAAAGAAGTAAAAGAATAAATTTGAATGAAATTATCAAAAAATATAATTTATTATGAATTAATTTTATAATCATCATATATATATATATATATCACTATATGAAAAATACTGAATATTATTGGATAACGATTTGATATGATGGTTTGACGGCGTGAATACTATTTTAATTTCTTTTAAATGCCAATTTATTTTGATATTTTTATTCAACATATGTGTTTGCTAACATACACAGGAGTGTACCAATGTCATTAAGTTTATGTACAACTCATGATCGAACTATAAGAAGATTCTTGCTAAAAACCAGAGAGTAATGGTTAAGAAGTGAACGGTAAAAACTCAACGTATTTAAATTTTAGCTAATTTATATCCTTTATTTTTTTAATTATGTATTTATGATTAACTAGTGCTAAATATTTTTTTTGTGCAGGAAAAATTTATATGGGAGAAGACTCATGATGCTATGATCAGGAAGATCTTTGACCATCGGATGGCAAGGCAGCTTCAGCAGATGCTTAGATCGTACGTGAGAAGTGTGACCACCTCACTTAGTGGCTCTGCTCGGACATTAAGAAGACACTCTATATCTATCGGGAGACTGATAAGGGGTTCAGGCATTGCCGAGCCACAAATAGAGCTAACAGGGCATCGACCAGATTATCAAAGTATACCGGCGGGTTAGCAACTTTCATGGAGACAAAGGTCAAGCTGGTATGTAACTTATTTTATTTTGTTATTAAGTTGTTTTGTCTTTGACATATAATGTCATTATTACTTGATTTAACATGTTGTTTCAATATGTGTAATGTAAGTCGTTGGATCGTGATGCGACAATGGCAGAAATTTTCAAGTATACTTACACCTTGAAGGAGTATAAGGAGAGATTTGCTGATTAGTGGTCTACGAATTCCTATGTGAAATGTGATTTAAAGTTTAACATGTATTTGTTTTCAATTAATTGTCGTCTTAGTCATAACACGTGTTACACAAAAGTTCTACACAGAGAAATTGAAAGTTGCAACCCATCAATTTCAGCATACTGGAGAGGACGATAAAAACTCTGCTAATTCAGTCGTCAATCCTGATATAGTTTAGCGTGAGACCGCCTCTGAACCGTACAAAAATTGCATTTGCAGGCTGGGATCGTTCTTCGTTAACAATTTTCGCAACTCCATATTGAGGGCTTCATCTGCTTCTGCCACCAGCCTTGTCGATCTCGAGAAAAACGTCGATTTGAAGGAGTAGGTGCAGAATCTCACCCATAGCCTTCACTAACAAGCTCAATAGCTGCAGCAGTTTGAGGAGAAGTATAACGAGATCCTCATATGCGTGTCAGACACAGATTTTCTCAAGCTGAATCTTAGGCAGGAGTTGGAGCAGATTCAGCGGATGCAGCAACAGATAGCAGTGTACCACGAGCAGATGCGCGCTGGTGGCAGCGGCACTGCTGGAAGGACACCGACATCACTGCCTAGACCATCGCCTCAGCAGGACCAGCGGAATGACAGTGACGACAACTATCAGGACCCAAAGTGATTAGGGTCTTGTTCTGCTCTATTTAATTTTATCTTATTTATTTGACTTTTTATTTTGTACGTACACTTAATATTTACTAAAATCCTTATTCAATTTTCATTATTTAAAATTTGTCTACTAATTGTGTTAAAAAAAATTCAAAAAATAAAAAAATAAAATTTACTATCAAATTTACTGGGAGAAAAATTCGACGATAAGTTAGCGAAAACAATATAATGTAGTGTCAAAATCACTGGCGGAAAGCCAAATATTTTTTTTATCAAAGAATCCACTGGTAACTACCGTGGTCATTAATTATTTTTCTTGTAGTACTAGTAAATCTGACGGTATTCAATATTTTTTTATTATACTAGTAAATCTGACGGTATTCAATATTTTTCTTATAGGAATATATCTAAAATAAGTACAACAACTTTTAAATAATTTTATAAATTTTAAAATAATTTCAAATTTAATATTAAACAAGTTTTTAATCTTTTTGTTTTAATTTATTTTCAACGATGTTAGTTGAAGTTCTCAACATTTCTTTTTTCAGAAAATAAAAGATGAAACAAAGAATAAAATAATATAAAGGTAACAAAGGTGTTTTATACTGCTCACTAAAAAATTTTTAAAACCGTATAAATTATGTTGATGGGTTCAATTTCCGTAACCGATAATCTAAAATTAAAAGAAAATGAAGTCCGCTAGAAACAACAAACTATATATAGATGTGATATAAATATGCAATGGACCTTACCTTAGTCCTTAAGTCAGGTAATATCATCGACAACTAACTGTAGTTCTACATTTTTCTTCTCCAGATGCGTCACCTGTTCATATGTTCTTGAATTTTTCTGCACTGCAAAAATGCATTCATATATGAAATGGGTTAAACAATATTTTTGTTAAAGTAACAATGGCCAAACGTCTTGACAAGGGTAAAAATCAAAGAAACAAACCGTCTAAAGTTCGATTAGGATGATTGACCCTAGCTACATTGAGAAACTGCCACGAGAAGATATGAATGAGCTTAGCTGCAAAAGAAGTTTGTACCCTAAACAAGAGATTGCAAAAGAGGGTGAAAAATGTTGAAGCAGCTACTCTGCGAAACACACCGCTATCCCGTTGGCATTGTCTTTTCCAATAATATTGTAGCTGACACAAAATCAGATTTTATATTTTAGGCATATGTCATGAAGCAAATATTAAGATATGTTTTAGTTAACAATGGTACTGGTTATGCTCTCTGCTCTCAAATAATAAATATTTATTTTAAAATTTTGTTAGTCTATCAAATGGTGATTTTAAAATGTTAGACAATATTAACAAATTCAAATTCTTTCATTAATAACTTTATCATACAAAAATATAGAATAAGGGCAATCTGTCTATGTAGTTTAGGTCAAGTATACTCTGCTAGAGTTTACTAAAATAGAGCTTTCTTTATGCCGTCACTAGATATGTTTGATGAATAAATAAATTAATATTTTGCAACAAATCAAAGAGATAATAGGGATTTAACTCCTTTTAAGTATACTTATAAAAGGAGAGGAGAAAAAGTAGCAAACTGAATTTTAAGTTTTGAAACTCCATACCTTTAGGACATTAGTTATAGGAGTAGATATTATAAATAGGAAGGCTGGAAAAGCTAGTAGGCAGGAAATAAGTGGAGTGAAAATCTAGTAGGAGAGAATTGACCTCTCGAAAGTCAATTATTCTTGTTTTTCTTTCATTTAAATCTATAATAGTTATTCTGTCAGTGGGGTAATTATCACATCGATAATTCCTTCCTCTGTTCAATTACTCTGTTCTTTCCTTCTACCCTTAAATTCTACATTCAATTCTGCCCTAACAGTAAGGATACTAGAGCAACCATAACAATTGGTATCAGAAGTTCGATCTGGGCTTCTTCCTGTGAATGGTTTCCACACGCAGCGGAGGTGCGATGGAGAATCGGGTTGAGAGTCTGGAGAAACAGTTGAATGAGTTTCGATCTGAACAAAACAGAATAATGGAAACGATGACGAAAAGGATGGATGAATTGGTGATGCGAATTCCACAACTGGATTCGAACAGTGGGAACTCACGCATCAACGATCCGGGTGGAGGACGTCAGCGAGATCCAACTCCAAACAGGGGTGATCTCAATCGCAGAGTGGACATTCCTTCCTTTGATGGCTTGGATGCGAGTGGGTGGTTGGTTCGAATGGATCGTTATTTTCGCATATCGAGGATTCAGGTGGAAGAGAAACTCGAGTACGCGGTGCTTGCACTTCATGGGGAAGCTCTAACGTGGTTTGAATGGTGGGAGTCTCAATCCACCTTCCCTTCATGGATTCGTTTTAAACATGATTTGCTCAAACGATTTGAGCCAGGTGCATATGCGAATCCTCTTGCGCCATTATTGCAAGTGAGACAACATGGGTCGGTTATGGAGTATCGGAGGAACTTTGAGATAGCGGCTAGGGCACATAGACATTTGGAAGGAGATACTTTGTTGTGCATGTTCCATGAAGGACTCAAACCGTCGATCAAAGCGGAGATGCGAGTTGCCGAGTTTGAAAACCTCCAGGCGCTGATGGATAGGGCCATGATGTTAGAGTCGAGGAATGAAGCGTGGCGTGAAGAAGGAACGCACCCAGGAGGAAGACGAAATGAAAATACTAACCGTCTGGGCTGGAGCGGGGCCAGGTCCAATAATTGGGCTCAGCCCACTTCACAATCCCCTTCAGTAACTAAACAGCCCACACCCATCCCACATAGTAAAACAGAATCCAATACTTCCTCGGCTCCTTCCACCACTAACATAACAAAGCCTTCATCACGATGGATTTCACATGAGGAATGGAGTGAGAGACAGCGCAAAGGTCTCTGTTTCCGATGCGGGGACAAGTGGAATCCTGGCCACGCATGCAAGTTCAGACATCAACAACTCATTCTCTTGGGGGAGGAGGAAGAACAACCCGAGGATTGTTGCGAAGATTCGGCCTCGGAGGAACCTGTAGTAACCATTAACAGTCTTTCTCTTCGTCTCTCTTCTCTAAGTTATTGGGGACTTACATCATACCAAACTTTGAAGGTACGAGCTACTATAAACGGTGTTGAGGTGGTCGTATTGGTTGACCCAGGGGCTGAGGCGAATTTTATTTCATCTTCTCTCGTCTCTATACTGGGTTTGCCATTGGTACCCCTGCCTCCTTTCCGAATTGAGGTTGGAAATGGAGCAATCGAGCAAGGGTTAGGGGGCTGTGAAAAAGTGGAAATATTGGTACAAGGACTTTCTATTGTGGCGGATTTCTTGGTGATGGAATTGGGACGTTCTGAAGTAGTTTTGGGTGCAGGGTGGATTGCTAGTTTGGGCAAATTTGAAGGGGATTATAATGCCTTATCCTTGAGCTGGATGTTGAATGGGAAGAAGGTGACCTTGCAAGGTGATCCCTCTTTAGGGAGAAGTCGAGCTAGTGCAAAAGTGACTTTAAATGCCCTGAGAAATAATGAAGAGGGCTTTCTCGTAACCCCTGTGTTCATTGCCGATTCTACAGAAGTCCAACTATCTGTTTCGTCAGCCACTTTGGCAATTTTGCAGCAATTTGAGGATGTCTTTCAGTCCCCATCTAGTCTTCCTCCAAAAAGAACTCTCGACCATGCTATCGTATTAAAAGACAGTGCAGAGATTCCAAACAATAGACCTTACAGATATCCACATTATCAGAAGGCAGAAATGGAAAAAATAATTGATGAAATGCTGCAGATTGGGATTATTCGGCCCAGCACAAGCCCCTTCTCGAGCCCGGTAATTCTGGTAAAGAAAAAGGATGGTGGGTGGTGGTTTTGCGTCGACTATAGGGCCCTTAATAAGATCACGGTGCCAGACAAATTTCCTATTCCTATTATAGAGGAGCTATTGGATGAGCTCGATGGTGCAACAGTATTTTCCAAATTGGATCTCAAATCCGGATATCATCAAATTCGAATGAAGGAGGAGGATATTCATAAGACAGCTTTTCGCACCCACGACGGCCATTACGAATTCCTTGTAATGCCTTTTGGCCTCACAAACGCTCCATCCACTTTTCAAGCTCTCATGAACACCGTACTTCGTCCGTTTCTCAGAAAATTTGCTCTAGTTTTCTTCGATGACATCCTTATTTATAGCAAGGATCTCATTAGCCACAGAGGTCATTTGCAGAATATTTTTGAGGTACTAAGACAGCACAGTTTATTGGTAAATAAAAAGAAGTGCTGTTTTGAAGCAACGAGTATTGAGTACCTTGGCCACGTTATCTCTGCCGAAGGGGTGGCGGCTGATCCTAAGAAACTCAGAGATATGCTTGACTGGCCTCCATCAAAGGATATTCGCAGCTTGAGGGGTTTCTTGGGCTTAACCGGATATTATCGGCGTTTTGTAAAGGGTATGGTGCTATTGCTGCTCCTCTCACCCAACTTCTCAAAAAGGACTCTTTTAATTGGGGTAAGGATGCTGAATCTGCTTTTCAAATGCTCAAAACAGCTATGGTCTCAGTTCCGATTTTAGCCGTTCCTTGCTTTTCTAAACCCTTCCAGCTGGAAACCGATGCCTCTGGAAAGGGTGTGGGTGCTGTCTTGATGCAGGAGGGTCGGCCAATTGCTTTTATGAGCCAAAAACTCTCGAAAACAGCCCAGTGGAAATCTGTCTACAAAAGAGAGTTGATGGCAATTGTCCTAGCTGTTCAAAAGTGGAAACACTACCTCATGGGACAGCAATTCACGGTTTTTACTGATCAACAGTCCTTGAAGTTTTTATTAGATCAGCGAGTTGCAGATGAAGGCCAGCAGAAATGGTTATCCAAGTTACTGGGATACAATTTTGACATTAAATATAAGGCAGGGACAGAGAACAGGGTGGCTGATGCCCTTTCTAGGAAATTTCATTTCTCCTCCCTGTCTTTTTCCATGGCAGCAGAGTGGGATGA
This sequence comes from Arachis duranensis, assembly GCF_000817695.3. Taxonomy (NCBI): domain Eukaryota; kingdom Viridiplantae; phylum Streptophyta; class Magnoliopsida; order Fabales; family Fabaceae; genus Arachis; species Arachis duranensis. Next base: position 87,815,230 of record NC_029773.3, on the reverse strand, counting down.
TATGGAGGCTGAAGTATTGGCTGATGAGAAATTAAATGGGATTATGCAGAAGTTATTGGTGGGGGAAGAAACTACACCCGGTTTTGCATTAATGAATGGAAAACTCAAATATAAAGGGAGGCTAGTGCTTGCAAAAACCTCTAAATGGATTCCAAAAATTCTGATGGAATTTCATAGCTCCAAGCTGGGTGGCCATTCGGGCTTCTTTAGAACTTACAAGAGGATTTCTGCTATCCTTTACTGGGAAGGTATGAAGGCAGCAGTGATGAACTTTATTAAAAGCTGTGAAATTTGTCAGCAGAACAAGCACTCTACCTTGCAACATGCTGGTCTCCTACAACCGCTGCCGATTCCTTCCAATGTATGGGCTGACATCTCAATGGATTTCATAGGAGGATTACCCAAAGCCAAAGGGATGGATACGATATTTGTGGTGGTGGATCGCATGACTAAATATGCTCATTTCTTCCCACTTTCACATCCCTTTACGGCGAAGGATGTTGCTGTTTTGTTCATTAAGGAAGTGGTACGCCTCCATGGTTTTCCATCTTCAATTGTCTCCGATCGAGACAAAATATTCATGAGTGCTTTCTGGACTGAAGTTTTTAAACAGGCCGGTACTACTTTAAAGATGTCCTCGGCCTATCACCCACAGACTGACGGCCAAACTGAGGCGCTGAATAAATGCTTAGAAACCTACCTGCGATGCTTAACTGGTGCTAAACCTAAACAATGGCCAGCTTGGCTTTCTTGGGCAGAGTTTTGGTATAATACCTCATACCATGGCTCTATTCGGATGACACCTTTTCAAGCGTTATATGGCAGGGAACCTCCAGCTTTATTACGAGGAGGGATGGAATCTTCAGTGGAGGAAGTAAGGGTCTTATTGGAGGAACGAAATCAGATGCTGGATGAAATTCAATTTCAGCTTAATAGGGCTCAGAACAGAATGAGACAAAGTGCAGATAAGAAAAGACGTGATGTGTCTTTTGCAGTAGGGGACTTTGTGTATCTCAAACTTCAACCATATCGGATGAAGTCCTTGGCGACCAGATCAAATCAGAAGTTGGGTGCAAGGTTTTATGATCCTTTTGAGGTGCTAGAAAGGATTGGGGTAGTGGCCTACAGGCTGAAATTGCCTGACACCGCAAGAATACACCCTGTTTTTCATATTTCCCAGTTGAAGAAAAGTGTTGGACCCTCCTTACATCCTCAACCGTTACCCGAAGCACTCACGGAAGAAGGGGAATTGCTGGTCGAACCTGAACACGCCGTTGACAGCCGCTACAACAATCAGGGAGATCTTGAGGTCCTTATCAAATGGAAAAAACTGCCAGATTTCGAGAACACTTGGGAGTCAGCAGCAACATTACAAACAACATTTCCCTCTTTCCACCTTGAGGACAAGGTGGCTCTTCATGGGGGGGGGGTATTGCAACAAACCAGAGAGATAATAGGGATTTAACTCCTTTTAAGTATACTTATAAAAGGAGAGGAGAAAAAGTAGCAAACTGAATTTTAAATTTTGAAACTCCACATCTTTAGGACAGTAGTTATAGGAGTAGATATTATAAATAGGAAGGCTGGAAAAGCTAGTAGGCAGGAAATAAGTGGAGTGAAAATCTAGTAGGAGAGAATTGACCTCTTGAAAGTCAATTATTCTTGTTTTTCTTTCATTTAAATCTATAATAGTTATTTTGGCAGTAGGATAATTATCACATCGATAATTCCTTCCTCTGTTCAGTTACTCTGTTCTTTCCTTCTACCCTTATCTTCTACATTCAATTCTGCCCTAACAGTAAGGATACTAGAGCAACCATAACATATTTATCAAAAGATTAATAAACTAATATTAAGTAAATATAGTGACATGATCAATGACTTAATAAATAAATTAATAAAGTGATCCCTTATATTGTATGGACACATAATATTTAATGTATTCATTAGGTGGTTGATTCATATCAAAATGTAAAGATAAAAATAATAGTAGATACAACAAGAACCATGTGATTTATGGTGCATAGATTATTGGAAACTTCAAACTAGTTGGATCAAAAAATAATACAAACTTTTTTTGTTAACTAAAATTATTTTTGAGATTCTAATTGCACACAAGAATGTCTTTGGAATCGACAAATGATGGAGAATTCAGATTCCACAGCTATTTATACACACTTGTTCTCTATTAAATCGAATTAGCGAGCTTCCATTTATATATGTTATTTAAACTTTAGTAAATCTACCTAGTCTAATTCGATTTATGCATGTAAGTCTCCAACAAAGTAAATCGAATTAGACTACTTCGATTTACTTGAGAAAATCTCAACCATGCATAAATCTATTCCACCTAATTCGATTTACCTAATGCATGCATAAATCGAATTTGCCTGATTCGATTTATACCTATCTCAACATCACCTACTAAATCTAATCATCCTAATTCGAATTACTACCGAAAATTATAATTCGAATTGTCCTAATTCGATTTACATAGAAATAGATTTTGAGTGATATAGGTAATATTTTGATGCAATTAGTTTATGTGGGTAACTTTGCCCTCATATTGGGGATGAAGACATGAAGTGGAGGTATCCTACTCTAACCTAAGTCTAAGGAGTGAAGCAATATTGACGAAGAAGATATGTGAGGAAGGTGGTATCTTATTTGAGGAAACAGATGAAGAACACATCTTACAGAAGCTGATGGGGAGGAGAAAGCCTTTTGAAAAAACAGAATCTGTTTAAAAAGGGGAATCAGAAGAGCAATATAAGGAGAGGACCAAAAGCAATTGCTAAATCCCAAAGGGTCCTCAGATCAAGTGTGAAAATCTTTTTTCCAAATGAGAATTGCTTTATGGAATGTAAAGAGTTTTGGGATGGGAGGGTAGAGATGGTTAAGAGTTTATGCAAAAATAATAAAGTAAAATTTGTGGGTCAGATAGCAACAATAAAGAAGTCGATTGATAGGATACTAGTGATAGGACTTTGGGTTGGTAGTGATATCAATTGAGTGGTGGTTGAATAAGAGAATTGCTTAGGAGGTATTTTGTGTATATGGCGCAATGGATTCATGGATAGGTAGTGAAGGGATCTTAATGATTGGTAGTGATGGATAAGTTAACAGAGATGAACTTTGAGTGTGTCATTTGTGTAATGTATGATAAATATAATAAGGACGAAAAATTCAGTTTTTTGGGCAAACTTTCTGAGGTTAAACCAAAGGTTGGCCTTTTCTTTCTCTTCAATGGCAACTTTAAACCAAATCTGGAATGTGGAGAGAAATGGTAGCAGAGCTTTAATTTAAAGAATGGGTTAACCTGATGGACTTGGTTGACATGAAATTAGTAAGAAGAAGGTTTACTTGGTATGAGGAGATCTTACAGAAAAATTGGTAGGTGTTCATTGAAGGTAAGTGGTAGGATACTTGGAATGATCTAAATAAGAAAAGTCAGTCAAAAGCATTGTCTAATCATTGCCCTTTGCTAGTTACTTGGAAGGGGCGCATTGGGGGGTCCAAATCCGTTTAGAATATTGGATGTTTAGCTATCACACAAAACTTTATCAATATGGTCAGAAATGGGAAAAACTTGAGGGTCTAAATATCATAGATAAGCTAAAAAGTCTGAAGAAACCACTGAGGGTATGGAATAAGAAAATTTTGGGCTTTAAAAAAAATTGAAGTAGAGATCCATAACGAATAAGATAGGAGTTGGGCGCTAAAAGCTATTGCCAAGATAGAAACAAGTGGAAACAATTGTCGAGGTCAAAATTTAGTATGCAAATAGATAGAAGTATGAAATTTTTCCTTGCAATCACGAACATTATGAAAAAAAAGAAGGTCACGGAGGAAGTAAAGGTAAATGAGACATGCAATAAGGGCTAAGAAGGATGATGGAATTGTAAGGGATTTTTATAGAAGATTATTCTTTGAGGAAGACAATGTGCATCTTGCGTTTGATAAATCTCTTGTTGCTTCTTTAGAGAGATCTGATGAGGAATGGGTAGGAAGAATGCTGAAATGGGAAGAAATTAAGAAAGACAACTTCAATTTCAAATGTATTAGAAAGATATGGGATATATCATTGGGAGAAATTTTAGTGAAGTCATTTATAGTTTCTTTGCTACTGGTGAACTTCTTAAACAGGTTAAATTGACATCAGCTCAAAATCCTGTAGAATTGGCAATTATTGGCATGAATTGTAGAGATGAAGATATTGAAAAGGCATGTAATATTCTGGGATGCAATAAGCCAATAAAGTTAAATTGCCTATCTGTTACCTAGACATACCCTTGCGTTCAAATCCTAGAAGGCTGGAGATATTGAAACCAGTGATTAAGAGGGTAGAAAAAAGATCGAAAGTACTTATCAAAAGTGGGAAAACTGATAATGATTTAGTTAGTATTGAATAATCTCCCCATGTACTGTCTTAGCATGCTCAAAATCCCAAAAACTCATACATAGATGAAATGGATTAAACAAAATTTCTGTTAAAAAACTTTAAAAAGCTATGCATTATTACTTTCGAACTCTCTATTTATTTGCGTGAAACAGTTGAAGGATATACAAAGAAGCCTACTAGATGTTCGCGTATATAAATGTCCTTCATTTTCCTTCTTTTCAATTATTGATGTTTTCTAATGTTGACATTTTGTTAGTATAAATTTGTAAAAATATTGTTTGTATATTAAAATTAATTATTATATATTTATATATAATTTATCTTTTTAATATATATTTTATATTAATAATTAATTTTAAATTTTTATGATTAATTTTAATGTAATTATAAAAATAATTGATATATTTGACAAGGAAACACTAGTATTCTTTTCCTTGAATATTGTAGCTGACGCATCAAAGTCATTTTTTATAATTTTGGTCATGCATATGTCAAAAAGCAAATAGTAAACTATGTGGCCGGCTGCTAAACAATACCGTAACTTTTACCAACTTCAAAAAAATAATAAACAAATTTACTAGTTGAGCAAAAACAATTAATAAATAAATGAATTTGAGACCGTATCTATTTTTGTCCTGTTCAACGGATACTGGGTTTTATATTTTTGCTTTCATACATAGGATAGCTGACCCAGGCCGAATTAATTTCAAAGAGTTAAATGTTGATCAGATTAGGTTGCTTCATTTTTCAGAACGATTAGTTACATTTATTTTTTACAATTTATATGTAAAATAGGGATATTTAAATCTAAATTGATTCAAATTAAATTATTCATTTAATTAAATTTAAATTAAAAACGGATTAAAACCACGTTAATTTGGATTTGATTGAATTCTACAAACCGCATAGATTGGATCAAATTTTGGATCTATTTCTTAAAATCGATCCATGCGAAATTCAATCCAATTCAATTTAAACCACACAATGTGATATCATATTATTATTTTATTATTATATTTACAATTTTATTTATAATATATTTAATTTGTTATACATTTTTGTATTATTTGTGTATTTTAGTATTTAATAAATATTTTATTTATTTTAACTAACCTATAATTTTATTTCTATTATTATGTTATTGTTGGTTTTTTAATATATTATTATTTTTTTTTACCAAAGATAGGAGACTCGAACCCGCAACTTCTTAATTGAGTATGGGAAGACTATGTCATTTGAACTATAACTCATTGGCGGTTTTTTAATATATTATTAAGACTTGTTATATCATTATTAGTTATTTAAAATTTAATATTAAAATTTATTAAATATATTATTTTTTTTTAATTTATAAAACTGTAAACCAAATTCAATTCAAACTGTTTAAAATTGGATTAGATTTAAAAAAAAAAGAAAGAAAATTCAATCCAAACTACATTCCAAGTAACTTAGTATTCGAATCAGATAAATTTTTTACTCAAACCAATCCAAATCGTACTGCGAAAACCAGTAAAGCAAAAATGAATAGTTTTGATGCAAGGGAAAATAGGTTAAGGCGTAATCAATGCTTTAGGAATCCGAGGCCATTCAATAATACACCACCAGAGACTCAAATTTGAAATGAAGGCTTCGCAACATGTCCCAAAAATGAAAAAACCTTAGAACATATCAATATCCAAACAACCTAAAAAATTAAACAAAATAACTCAAACTCCTTTTTAATTCAAAATTCCAAAGCACAAAGAACAAAAAACATGAAAAGTTGAAAACAAGTCCGAGAATTTTCAAAGAAACAAAAAGGGAAAATTGAACAAGAGAAACAAGACAAACCAGAGCCATCGACAAAGTAAACAGTGGTATCAACCCTAGACATAGTTTTGAGACTCAAATAAGTTATATTAAACATATACATTTACATTGACGGAAAAAATTATGCAATATATACATATAATTATTGAGTCTATTATAAAAATAAAATATAAACCTCAATATTTTCAAATCCATTTTAAGATTTCCTATTTTTTAAGAGGTATTTTAAAATATTTTTATAATTATGAAATGATGTCCAAGTTATTTAATATTTTCTATATAAATAATATTATATAACCCCATATTTGACATGTAAATTTGAAATCAAACAAAGTTTTAACATTTTTGTTTCAATTCTCAACCATTTTAATTAGTTGAACCAACGAAACAAGGAACATTTTGTTTTATCAGAATAAAAAAATAAATAAAAGATGAAATAAAAGAGAGAAGAAAACACAAAGCTTGGTACCCAAGCAAAAGTGTTTATATATGCTGCTCATTCAAGACTAAAGAATTTTAAAAAATTAAGACCATCCTAAATATTTAATTTTAAATTACAAATAATGAAATCTTTTATATTTTTTTAATATCATAAAATTTATATGCCATAAATATGCAACCAACTGCAATTCTACAATAAAAAATGGATCTTACCTTAGTCCTTAGACGATATCATGATGAGCAACCAACTGCACTTTTACAGTTTTTTTGTCCAAATGCGTGACCTGTTCATATGTTCTTGAATTTCTCCATTCGAAACTCTTGTTCTGCAAAAACTCATACATAGATGAAGGATATACAAAGAAGCGTGCTAGATGTCGTGTATATAAATGTCCTTGATTTTCCTTCTTTTCAATTATCGATATTTTTTAATCTTAACATTTTGTTCGTATATATTTGATAGTATATATGTATAATATGTCTTTGATTTTTCTTCTTTTCAATTATTGATGTTTTCTAATCTTGACATTTTGTTAGTAAATATATATAATTTATTTTTTTAATATATATTTATATTAATAATTAATTTTAGTATCAAAATAATTGATATATTTGACAAGGAAACACTACTTGCCCGGGGCATCTTTTCCTTGAATATTGTAGCTGACCGCTGACGCATCAAAGTCATTTTTTATAATTTTGGTCATGCATATGTCAAAAAGCAAATAGTAAACTATGTGGCCGGCCACTAAACAATACCGTAACTTTTACCAACTTCCAAATAAATAATAAACAAATTTACTAGTTGAGCAAAAATAATTAATAAATAAATGAAGTGGAGGCCTTATTTTTGTGGTCCTATTCCTCGGATAGTGGGTTTTATATTTTTGCTTTTATAATGCCCACCATATTAGGGAAAATTATATGGTACAGATCTAAATCTTTACAAATTTAAAGATATGATTACGTGGTAAAATTTTAACCATACATTCTAAATCCACACTTTTTATCTAAAATCGTAACTCTTCACAAAGTTAACCACACATTCTAAAACCACACTTTTCATCCAAAATCGTAACCCTTCACAAAAAAAAGCGTCACCTAATGGAAAAAAGTAAATTAGAAGATTTAAAAGAAAAAATAATAAGTTATCAAAATTAATAGATCAAAAATTAATGATTTTAACTAATGTTAACTGTAATGACACCGAATTTTTAAAATCAATACAAAATGATTTTTTTCAAAATCTTTATTTTACTATAAGTTTTATTGAAAGACTTCAAAAACCTGAAAAAACTTATTTTTCACACAGAATTTCTAAAAAATTTTACCATGGAAATGATTCCCCACATCTTTATCATACTTTTAACCCACAATTAAATTCTATAGTAGATATGCTTGAAGAAATATTAGTATCCATAAAATTTCAAAGAAATAAGGAAAAAAAGAATCCCAAAGAAGAAAAATTTCAAAATATAATCAACATAACAGATTTAAAAGTAAAACCACCACTAAAATTATGAATATTGAAGAAAAATTAGAAGAAGTTACAATGCTTTTTAAACAATTAAAAATGGCTCAAGAAAATAATATTATGGAACAGGGATTTCAAATAGAAGAAGAATTAGTAAATTCTGAAAATATAAAATGAAGAACACATTCTAGATTATTCAAGCGACGAAGAACCAGCAATTCCAATACAAGTAAAAAATGAAGCTGGAACATCTAAGGATAATCAATCTCAATTTAAATGGGAAACAGGTTTTGATAATTATGCTTTTAAAAAAGGGTTTATAAATAAAGATTCAAAGTATACAAAAATACCATCAAAATACGTCCCTAAAATCCAGGAAATGGAAGGAGAAAGAATGCTCGATTTAGACTGTAAAAAGAATGAAAAAGAAATTTTTGAAAACTGGTTGAATTCCTTCTTATTAGAAGCCTTTACTAATCCAAAACTTAGTGAATTGTCTGGAAGAGACATTTGGAATTACATAGGGTTTCATACTAAAGGAACTATAAGAGATTATATGACATTAATAGAAAACCAAATAATAGAAGAA
>NC_029773.3:87805516-87806025 GCF_000817695.3 Arachis duranensis | reverse complement strand
TTTATTCAAAATTATAGGTTCATTGTTCCATCTATATATATGTTAGATTTTGGAATGGATTTTATCATAGGAAATAACTTTTTAAAACTATATCATCCATTCATTCAAGAATTAACATATATAGTTTTAAAAGCTCCACACGATTCTTCAATAAATCAAAAATCAAAACGTATAAAAATACCGACTACTACTATAAATAAGATCTTAAAATTTAAAATATTTTCTATATTAGAGACATGTTATTTAAATTTATACTTTCAGATAAATATCCCAAAAATTAATCTTGAAATAAAGATAGAAGAACTTTTGGATGAAATTTGTGCTGAAAATCCTTTAGATATTAAAAATACAAATAACGAATTAGTAAGTATTAAATTAAAAGATCCTACAAAAGAGATAAATGTTCCAAATAAAATTCCTTATTCCGCAAGAGATAGAGAAGAGTTTTCATTAAAATGTAGAGATCTTTTGGAAAAAGGAATTATAAGATTAAGTAAAAGTCCTCATGC
>NC_029773.3:87795330-87805503 GCF_000817695.3 Arachis duranensis | reverse complement strand
GGAAGAAAATCTAAAAGAGTTAAATGGATTTGTTTTAGTGTACATTGATGATATACTAATTTTTACAAAACAGGATAAAGAAGATCATCTTCAAAAATTATTAATAGTCTTAGAAAGATGTAAAGAAAAAGGATTAGTTCTTAGCAAAAAGAAAGCAAGAATAGCAAAACAAGAAATAGAGTTTCTTGGATTAATTCTATCCACTCAAGGAAAGCTAAAACTTCAGCCAAATGTCCTAGAAAAGGTAAATTTATTTCCTAATAAAATAGAAGATAGAAAACAATTACAAAGATTTTTAGGATGTATACATTATATTTCTGATCAAGGATTTTTAAAGAATATAACAGAATACACTAAAAGCTTATTTCCAAAAATAAGTACTAAAAAAGAATGGAAATGGGATGAAAAAGATAGTATGCAAATTCAAAGGATTAAAGAATTATGCGATGAAAAAGACAGTATGCAAATTCAAAGGATTAAACAATTATGTGAAAAACTTCCAGAACTTTATATTCCAGAAGAAAATGACTACTTAATAGTAGAAACAGATGCTTCAGACATAACCTGGTCAGGATGTCTAAAAGCTAAGAAAGCTATAAAAAGTTTGGAACAAGAAAAAGAATCACTAGATTCTAAATATTTCCCAAAGGAATTACTTTGCAGGTATATTTCAGGGACTTTTACTCCAACAGAACAAAGATATACTACTCATGAAAAGGAAACTCTAGCAGCAATTAAATCTCTTAAGAAATGAAAAATTGATTTACTACCCAGAGAATTTACATTAAGAACAGATTCAAGTTACCTAACAGGTTTCGTACGATATAATTTAAAAGTTGATTATAATCATGGACGATTGGTAAGATGGCAATTATTTTTGTTACAATATCCAATAAAGATTGAATATATTAAGAGTGACAAAAATGTTATTACAGATACATTAACAAGAGAATGGAGTTCGTCTACAACGCATTAGATCAAGAAATTCAAAAATATGAGCAAGAACTCGAAAAATGCAACCATTGTCAGCAAATAAGGACACAGATCCAATCTCTCAAGAAGGCTATTGAAGCAATGAAATCAATACAACAAGCAAAACCATCAGAATTCAGCCAGCTAAGCGTGGTGGACAAACCAGGTGAAGAAAAAATTTCAGAAAATAAAACAATTGCTGAAATTATTAAAAAATCCACCCAAGATAAAAAATATTATGGCCCCATGAAAGGGGTGTATGATGCTTGGAAAAAAGCAGCACCATTCACACATCAATCAAGGATAATTCATAAAGGAGGGTTTCTAACACTGGAAGAAGTAAAGGAATCCTTCAGGGAATATGAAGCTCTTCATCCAGAGCAAACCCTAAAAAGAGCAGATAAAGCTCCAATTCAAACCCAGAGAACAGGGATAATAAGAAACATTCCTACAAGGGCTGAAATCAAGGAAAAGAAAAGGGTCTGTAGATCAAATCTCAGAGAAACCCTTAACATAGTCCTGAATTGGACTGAAGAAAAAAGGGCAATTTTGGGATATTATCATATTGTCAAAGAACAGCTAACAAAGCTGGTTATATTTCCAGAGGCTTCCCCATCTGATACCTATCAGTTTTTCCAGTATGGATTAATTGATACAATTTTAATTTTTAATGATCTAAAAATTATTAGTGAGTTTCCTGCAGGATTCGTTGATGCAGTAAAGAGATTTAAAAATATGATTGACAATGTAAATCCAACGGATATATCCCTAAAATTTACAAACAATCAACCTATTTTTAATGAAGAAGAAGAATGCTTGGTTCCAGTACACCAAGTAATATTCATGTCCGTCTTCCCAAGAAATTTTCAACCAGTTGATCAGATTCAAGACTTAACAATTTACAGTCATGAAGGAAGGCTAGCCAGCACATTAGCAAGGGTCTTTGAAAGAACTCAAAAAATAACGAAGGAATCTCACACAAGGATTAATTATAAAAGTAGAAATACTTTGCTTGTGTCCAGTAAAAGAAATGAAATTGAAGAGAGAGAGATGAGACTCTTGGTGGAATTTGAATTAGCATTCTACAACTTATCCGGACTTCTAGAAAAGCTCCCTGAAGGGATAAAGAGGAATCTCTGCTATTTGATAAAAGACAGAGAAGATCACAAGTGCCAGCTATGTGCCTCAGAGTTATCTGAAGAAAGCAATAATGAAATGGAATCAACTCACATGATGAAAGAAGAGGACAATGCATCTGAGGGTCACATGAAAAAAGAGGAGGACAACACATCTGAAGCATCTCTCAACATTATTGCATAATGACGTAAGCACTTAGGTCATAAAGCACCAACGATGTAGCTGGTGCAAGATAGCAAACAATGACGTAAGCAATGACGTCATAAGAAGGGTAAGGATGGAAATTGTCCATCAAACCCAACTATTATAAATAGGTTGCTTAGGCAATTGTAAAAGGCATCAGACAATAGAAAGCAGGAGGCTAAGAGTACTCATATGCTAGGAGAGCAAGGAGGAAGCTGCCAAGGTGATTCTATAGTCTGAGGAAGAATTCCCTTAGGGAAAAATAGTTCTAAACTCCCCTCTGGAGTTAGTATCTACAATCTCCCATCTGAAGATAAAAGCACCTTATGTAAAATATATTAAATAAAGGAAGTTTTTCTCCAGAAAGGTACATCTTCATCCTAGTCTTTCAATTATGAATTATTTAGAAAGTTTAGAATTAGCAGAAGAATTTGATTATTATAGATTAACTGCTTTATTAGATAATGAAAAACAGGCTGTTCTAAAAACAGAATTAAATCTTAAATCAAATGAAAATTTTAATAAACAAAATCTTTTAAAAGAATTCTTTAATAGAAAAAATATAATATACTATGGAAAAATTCAACTTGAAGCCCCTATAAAGATAAAATCTGCTAATGGAGAACTTGAAATAGCTTTGATAAATGATGAAGAATTGAGTAAACATATTGAGAAAATTAAGGATCAACAAAAAAGATCTAAAATTGGATGGATTCATATTAGTACTATACAAGTCTTAATCAAATCTACATATATGAAAGGAATTAATTCACCAATAAGCTTAGCAATCTATGACAAAAGAATCACTGATGACCCAATAGATCAAATAATTGGAATTGTTCATGGAAACTTGGCAAACGTAAATGTTAAATTCAATGCCCATCTTGGATATGCTATACCTTTATCAACTGAAAATCTTGGAAGATCTATAAGTTTGGCTTATAAATTTCACAGAAAAAATCTAATGGAACAAGACGATGAACCATTTTCAATTACGTATGCAATAAATTATGCTTTAACAAATAGCCATCATAGTATAATATTTAAAAATAGAGAAAGAATTTATGTTGATGAATTATTCCAAAAAATTATAAAAACAGAAATACCAAAATATAAAGCTATTGAAAACCCAGTTCTTTTACTAAAAGAACCATCAGGAAAGTTAGTTTCATCGAATTTTCAAATAAGAGAATCTAAAATTAATAGCCCTTTAAGTTTATCTAAGTTAAATATTAAAGAAGAAAATTCTGAAATAAAAGAATTAACAAAAAAGGTCGAAAAATTAAATGAAACCCTAAACACTAAATTATGACAATAAATAATGAAAAAATATATGTAACTTATCAAGATAAGAAACAAGAGCTCTTTGAAAGAGAAAATCGGCTGAATTATTTACAGTTTTCTGAAATAAATCAAAGAGCATTTGAAGCTCTAAAAATAATCTATGACAAGTTAAAAAGAGAAGTCGAAGAACTAGAAAAATTAATAGAATCTCTAGAAAATAGTGATGAATCGATGATAAAATTTGCAGAAATTCTAAGATAAATAATGAAGCACACAAGGATTGAAAAACCAGAAAATAAAATAAAAAGGAAAAGGGCGAAAAAATTAAAAAGTAAAATAAAGGAGTATAAAAGAGAATTAAATAATCTTCAGATCGAGATTGATGACCTTATAATAAAAAGGATAGAAATAAGAATAAATATAAACAAGTTGGAGTTAAACTTAAAAAATTTATAAATGCCTGGAAAATCCTATTATGACTTAAAAGAATTAAAGCTGTTAAAAGAAAAAATGGAGAATGAAGTTGAAAAATTAAAAAGATATTTAGAAACAATAGAAAGTGTAGAAATAAAAGAAGTTTTTGAGGATTTAAGAAATTATATTAAAGAAAAAGACAAACAGATAAAAGATTTTATATACAATAATCCATGCAAAAAAGAATATTATAAACTAAAACAAGATTGAAAAATTATGGCAGTACTTTTGATTATGAATTGGCAAATTATTCGAAAAATTAATAGAAATTTCGAAAAAGAAATTAATTTTAAAGACGACTTAAAAAATTGGTATCAGAACCAAGTTAACGATTAAGGGTAACACTTTCTCTTTAAGCAACACTTTTAGTGATACGCTTTTAAATCAAAATTTGTAAATCTGTACAATATTGCATCTGTACAGTAAATAGACCCCATATTAAAAATGACAACATGTACTCTATTAGTAGATATTTAATCTAATTTAATTCAATTGAATAGATTATTAATCTAATCCGCAACAGATAAAATTAGATGTGGATAAGATTTTTATGAAAATTTAATAAAATGATAGTTAAGCTTTATTAAAAACATATAAAACTAAAATTAAGATATTATCAACTAACAAATAAAATAGAATTATATTTATAAAAAAATCTTAATACATAAATAAAATTAGAATTAGATTCAAACCTTATCCTACCATCCTATATCACACCCACACACCATAGGGTTCTGTAATTTCACGAGCCTCGTGTAATTTTCATTAGCTTTGATTGAAATCGTATAATGACAAAAAAGTTATTTAAATAATCTAATATACTGATCTCTGTTGTGATAAAATCAAATGAGATAAATGACTATTATTTAATATAGACGGCTCACATTTTCAAGAGAAATAAGTTTAATAAGAGTTAAAAATATTACCTCCTGTGTGCATATAAATAGGAGTGTAATATGAAATAAACGTAACACAAACATTAAACAATTCTCTCTTTTTTATGTTGCAATACTTCTTTCTCTCTCTTTATATTTTTTTATTTTATATTTGTTATCTCTTCTTTATTTATTTAGTTATTTTATAACACGTTATCAGCACGAGACTCATCAAATTTTAGAAAGACTTCAGGTAACAAATTTTTATTATGTCGAATCTCTTTCATATTGAATATAATGCTTTTGATATATCTAGAAATAATTATTTATCATGGATACTGGATGTTAAAATCCATCTTGATTCAATAGATCTTGAAGATACTATTAAGACTGAAAATAATACGTCCCAAAATGATAAAGCTAAAGCCATGATTTTTCTTCGTCGTCATCTTGACGTATGATTGAAAAATGAATATCCCACATTAAAAGATCCTGCAGATCTGTGGAAAGACCTTGAAGAAAGGCACAATCATCAAAAGACGATGATACTTCCTCAATCCCGATATGTTAGAGAAAACTTTCTCGACCTTCCATGCCTCGAATGTGCTCCTGAAGCAGCAATATCAAGAAAAAGGATTTAAAAAAATATTCTGAACTAATTTCTTGCCTTCTTGTTGCTTAACGCAACAATGAGTTGCTCTTAAGAAATCATGAAGTGCGCCCAGCTGGTGCCGCCCCATTTCCTGAAGTAAATGCGGCAAATCATAACCCCAGAAAAGATAAATGGCAAGATTTTGGTAGTAAAAAAAATTATAGAAGGAAGAATAATTATATTCATAAGAAAGGATCTCACCAGAAGTGAGATAAAGAAAGAAATATTAGGCAAAATAAATCAATTGAGGATAAATATTTCCGTTGTGGTGGAAAGGGCCATTGGTCACGTACCTATCGTACCCCAAGACACCTAGTTGATCTTTATCAGACATCCTTGAAAAAGGATGATAAAGAAAAGGAAACAAATTTTGTTTCAAATTATGAAAATTCCACCACTCATTATGATGTATCTAATTTCTTTGATGATTCTAAAGGAAATATTGGCTATTTGATCAATGATGGAATAGTTTAATATGTGTGTTTGTTAATTATTCATGTGAATAATTTTACCATGCATGTACTTTTACTCATTTTATTATTATTATTATTATTTGTCTTTGAAGAGAATGGCAAGGACATATAATGAAGATGTTTGCCTTGCGGATAGTGCAAGTTCGCGCACCATTCTCAAAAGTGATATATATTTTACCCATCTTGTGCCAAAAGAAGAATATGTTAATACTATTATTGGCTCAGGCAATGTGATAGAAGGCTCCGGAAGAGCTATAATTTTGTTTCTTGGAGGAACAAAATTCATAATAAATAATACACTATTATCTACCAAGTCTCTGAGGAACTTGTTGAGTTTCAAAAACATTCGCCGAAACGGATATCATATTGAAACAATGAATGAGGAAAATCATGAGTATTTATGTATCACAACTCATGATTTAAATAAAAAGGTTATATTAGAAAAGTTACCTTCACTTTTCATCTGGGTTGTATTATACCAAGATTAGTGAAATTGAATCACATGCCACTGTAAACTAGAAGTTTACTAGCTCAAATGAATTCATAACTTGGCATGACCGATTGGGTCATTCGGGAACAACCATGATGAGGAGAATTATTGAAAACTCCCATGGACATTCACTAAAGAATCATAAGATTCTTAAAACTAGTGAATTTTGTTGTGCTGCATGTTCTCAATGGAAGTTAATTTTAAGGCCATCACTAGTAAAGATTGGATTTGAGTCCCCTGGATTTCTAGAAAGGATTCAAAGTGATATATGTGGACCTATTCATCCACCATGTGGATCTTTTAGATATTTTATGGTCCTAATAGACGCATCTTCAAGATGGTCACACATGTGCTTATTATCTTCTCGCAACCTGACGTTTGCGAGATTACTGGCTCAAATTATTCGATTAAAAGCAATTTTCAGAAAACCTAATCAAAGCAATTCGTCTTAATAATGTTGGTGAATTTACTTCCCAAGCTTTTGATGCTTATTGTATGGCTAATGGAATAAGTGTTGAACATCCAGTAGCTTATGTTCACACACAAAATGGGTTAGCAGAATCACTTATTAAGCGCCTCCAATTAATTGCTAGACCCTTACTTATGAGAATAAATCTCCCAACCTCGGTTTGGGGGCATGCTATTTTACATGCCGCAGCACTTATTCGTTTGAGGCCAACAAGTTACCATCAATTCTCTCCTATGCAATTAGCTTTTGGCCAGCAGTCAAATGTTTCCCATTTAAGAATATTTGGGTGTGCAATATATGTTCCTATTGCACCACCTAATCGCACCAAAATGAGACCCCAAAGAAAATTTGGGATATATGTTGGATATGATTCTCCCTCTATAGTGAGGTATCTTGAGATACAAATGGGAGATGTATTTAAAGCCCGATTTACGAATTGTCATTTTGATGAATCAAAATTTTCAACATTAGGGGAGAGAATAAGCTTCCTAAAAAGGAACTTAATTGGAATGCATCATCCTTGATGCATTTAGATCCTCGATCAGGACAATGTGAATTAGAAGTTTAAAAGATTATACATTTGCAAAGAATAGCAAATGAATTGCCTGATGCATTTTCCGATACAAATAGGATAACCAAATCTTATATACCGGCGAAAAATGCCCCAATTCGAATTGATGTCCCAGTAAGACAAGTAGCCACTGAAGCAAATTTACGCTAGAAGCGTGGCAGGCCTGTCGGTTCCAAAGACAAAATTCCTCGGAAAAGAAAAGAGGTAAATACTATTCCTGTTGAAAAAGACATAGTAAAAACACTTGCAGTTCTCCAAAATTCTGATATAATTTTAACGCCAGAAGACGTTTAGGTACCTGAAAATTGTGAAAATAACAAGATCTTGATAAATTATGTCTTTATATGAGAGAAATGGGACCAAAATAAGACAATTATCAATGAAATATTTGCATATAATGTGGCAGTGAATATCATGCATGAAAATAAGGATCTTGAGCCAAGATCAGTCGAAGAATATCGACAAATGAATGATTGGCCAAAATGGAAAGAAGCCATGAAGGCTGAGTTAGACTCACTTGCAAAACGTAAAGTCTTTGGACCTGTAGTCCGTACACCAGAAGATGTAAAACCTGTTAGATACCGATGGGTATTTGTGAGAAAACGAAATGAGAAAAATAAAGTTGTGCGCTACAAAGCCCAACTTGTGGCACAAGATTTTTCACAAAGACCCGGTATAGATTATGAAGAAACGTATTCCCCTGTAGTGGATGCGATAACATTGCGCTATTTGGTTGGTTTATCTGCATATCATAAATTGCATATACATTTAACGGATGTGGTAACAGCCTATTTATATGGCTCATTAGATCGAGATATCTATATCAAAGTCCCTGAAGGACTAAAGATATCTAAATCATCCAATGAATATTCGCAAGGGTTATACTCAGTCAAATTGCAAATATCTTTATATGGTCTAAAACAATCTGGACGAATGTGGTATAATCGTCTTACTGAGTATCTGGCCAAAAATGGATTCAAGAATGATGATATCTGGCCATGTGTTTTCATAAAGAAATATGTATCTGGGTTCATTATAATTGCTGTGTACGTTGATGATTTAAATATCATTGGAACTCCTGAAGAGATTCCAACAACTATTAAAACTCTAAAAGAAGAGTTTGAGATAAAAGATCTTGGAAGGACTAAATTTTGTCTCGGCTTGGAGATCGAGCATACAAAAAATGGGATCTTTATTCATCAAATGACATACACAGAAAAGATCTTGAAAAAATTTTATATGTATAAGTCACATCCATTAAGTAACCCAATGATCGTAAGATCTTTAGATGTGGAAAAGGATCAATTCCGTCCTAAAGAAGAGAATGAAGGTATCCTTCGTCCTGAAGTACCATATCTTAGTGCCATTGGAGCGCTAATGTATCTTGCTAATAATACGCGAACTGACATATCTTTCGCGGTGAATTTACTAGCAAGGTATAGTTCCTCTCCAACCAGAAGACATTGGAGTGGAATCAAACAAATCTTTCGATATCTTCATGGAACGGTTGATATCAGATTGTATTATCCATATGAATCCGAGTCACAATTAGTTGGCTATGCAGATGCTGGATACTTGTCTGATCCACATAAAGGGAGATATCAAATAGGATATCTATTCACATATGGTGGTACACCTATATCAGGAGGTCCACGAAATAGACAATTGCAGCAACATCCTCTAATCATGCTGAAATACTAGCGATTCATGAAGCAAGTCGCGAGTGTTTTTGGCTCAGGAGTTTGATTCAATATATTCTGTCATCATGTGGACTAATTGATCATAAGATAGCTCCAACTGTCCTGTTTAAAGATAATACAGCATGCATTGCTCAACTTAAGGGTGGATACATCAAAGGGAACATAACAAATCATATTTCCCCTAAATTCTTCTTCACTCATGATTTTCAAAATCAAGGGACAATTGATATTCAACAGATCCACTCAAGTGACAATCTGGCAGATTTATTCACAAAGTCACTCCCAAAATCCTCCTTTGAAAGATTGGTGCATGGGATTGGGACGCCTCGATTTCAAGATATTAAACGATGTCGACAAGAGGGGGAGACTGTACTCTTTTTCCCTTAGTCAAGTTTTTTTCCATTGGGTTTTTCTTGACAAGGTTTTTAATGAGGCAGTCCCATCACAAAGGATATTGTACTCTTTTTTCTTCACTAAAGTTTTTCCCATTAGGTTTTCTTTAGTAAGGTTTTAATGAGGCATAATCCTAAATGGTCATCCAAGAGGGAGTGTTGTGATAAGATCAAATGAGGTGGATGACCATCATTTAATATGGGCGGCTCACATTCTTAAGAGAGATGAGTTTAATGAGAGTTGAAAATGTTACCTCCTGTGTGAATATAAATAGGAGTGTAATATGAAACAAACGTAACACAAGCAATAAACAATTCTCTCTTTTATGTTGCAATACTTCTTTCTCTCTCTTTATATTTCTTTATTTTATATTTGTTACCTCTTCTTTTATTTATTTAGTTATTTTATAACAATATCCAAATGAAAAAAAAAATACAACTACTCCCGATATTATTTAATTGTTTGGGCAAAGTTGTTTAAAACTTTAAACAATATAATGT
>NC_029773.3:87737875-87794218 GCF_000817695.3 Arachis duranensis | reverse complement strand
CTTCTTCTTCTTCTTCTTCTTCTTCTTCTTCTTCTTCTTCTTCTTACTGCCAACCCCACCACGGCACCGCCGCCCGCCGCTTCTTCTTCTTCTGTGAATTCTGTGAATTGAATTTTTTTGTGAAATTTCTGGATTTTTTTTTGTGAAATTTGTTGTGGAATATTGTTGTTACTGAAATTTGAATTTGGAGTATTGTTGTTGCTGATTCTGGATCTGAGTTTTTATTTATCTGAGTTGAGTTCTGGATTTTTTATGATGATTTTCTGAGTTGAATTTTTGTTTGTCTGAGTTTGAGTTCTGGATCTGAGTTTTGGATCTTAGTTCTGATGAGAATGATGATGATGTTGATTTTCTGAGTTTTGGTTGGTGTGATGGAGATGGTGATGGAGTGGCAGTGGGTGGGGGGTGGTGGTGGTGGTTCTGGTTCTAGTGGTGGTTGTGGTGGTGGTGGCATGATTTTGGAGAAGAAGGGATAGGGGCATTTTGGTCCGAGGGACCATTTTAAAACCAACTGAAACTTTGGGGACCATTTTGTAGCAAAAAAAAAAGTTAGGGACGATTCCAATTTTCGACCTCTACGTTGGGGACCAAAATTGAACTTAACCCTAATATTAACTTTTTACAGTACATAGTATTCAATTATTTTTTAATTACATCTAAATAAATTACACTTAATCACATTTTTTTCATTTTAAATAAATTTATTTTTTTATAACTTTAAAAAATTTTGATACATTAGAAACAAAAGGTATAATTTATATTTTATTGTATATATATTTCTTTTCTGCAAGTTTATATACTAGTCATTCTACAAACATTTTATGATAACTAAAAATCTTTAAGAGTAAAATTATAAAAAAATAATTTATTTAAAATGAAAGTAATATGATTAAATGTAATTTACTTAGATGTGATTGAAAAATAATTGAATACTATGTATAGTAAAAAATTGATATTATTAAAGGATAAAATTAAATTTATTTCTATGTATCATTTTTGTCTTCAACGTTTTCGTCCTATTTAAGTCCCTAACGTTTCAAAATCGTCTCAATTTTGTCACGCCGTCAATTCTGTTAACGAATCTCTAACGGCAGGACAATATTGAGTCAGTTTTGAAACGTTAGGGACTTAAATAGGACGATTGAAACGTTAGGAATAATTTTGGGACTTACCCCAAACGTTGAAGACAAAAACGATACTTTACTCCTTCTTTTTTTTATCATTTCGGTCGTACCCACGCCGCCCATATATATACTATGGAATATATCATTGCTTCTCTTTTTATCTTTTTCCCTGGTACCCACCCCAAACATATATATCCTTGCTGGGAATGTCTATCGTCGGGAAACTTGCATTTGGTCCTTTAGTAGGCGTAGTATTTGGTTAGTGAGTGTGTTTAATAGAGATTTGCTGATATATATCTTCTATTTAGTTGTTGAAATACGCAATTTTAAAGAACATACTTGCAGAAGCGAAGTTAGACAATATTTAGTAGAAAGTTAATATTTTATTTAATTTTTTATTTTAATAA
Organism: Arachis duranensis; assembly: GCF_000817695.3. Taxonomy (NCBI): domain Eukaryota; kingdom Viridiplantae; phylum Streptophyta; class Magnoliopsida; order Fabales; family Fabaceae; genus Arachis; species Arachis duranensis. The sequence continues at coordinate 87,792,687 of NC_029773.3, read as the reverse complement.
AAAATTAAAAATAACTTTATATATAATTTTAATTAAAAATAATAGCTAAGACTTAGAATTTATTTTTTATAAGATAACGAAACATATCGTATATTAAAAATAATTAAACATAAATATCTTAAAATTAATTTAATTTCAAATATTATAAATATAGGTCGTTACATACTAGATTTTAGAATTTTCAAATACTATTCAATTTATTTTAGATGTTTTATGCAAAATTAATAAAAAAAATGTATTATACTTCATGTAAATAATTTAAATCACAACTATAACTTATGCAATAAAAAAATTAATAATAATATTATTAAAACTGAAATAAATTAAAATTTGCAAAGACAATTGAGCTTGACGTTTTTTTTTCTTGATTTGAAGTCATCTATTAAAAGAAGTATCTATTATTTTCATCTTACTCATGATTCAACTAAATTCCTACAATTGAGAATTTACATAGATAATAAGATAAGTATTATGCAACTTAACTAAACTCAATTTATTTTATTTTTTGTAAATCAATAATATCAATATCACAAATAATTAATAATAAAAAAATTAAAAACAATACAACAAGGATAATATTATAATTAAATGATTACCATTTTCAATTTTTTTTAAAAATCTAAATTATTATTATAAGACTATAAACTAGATAAATAAATAAATATATAAATTATACAAAAAAAAACAAATAAAAAAAATAACTTACAAAAAGAAAGAAGAATGAGAGATGATAATGAAAGATCAAAGACTACTTGCTATCTTTTAAGTTGTAATGATAATGAAAATATAGAGTAATGTTTTGTTTTCTGATTAAAAAAAGAGAGAAGAGTGAAAGAAGTGATTTGTTGACTTGTTGTTACTGCGGTTTCAGATTCTTCACTTCTAATATGGATTATGACTTTTTTTCTTTACTAAGCATATGGCTCATGGCCCAAATAACACACTTCTATGGACAGCCATACATTTTTCAAAGGAGGAGGCCGCAGCTGAGACCCAGCACAGTTGGCATACCTGTCTGCTTCATATAATGTTGTACCCGGGTTCTAATCCCAGCTGAGGCTGGTTGTTGGTTTAAGAACCCATAATACCCATGGTTGTGTGTGTATGAAATATGGATATAATGCCTAGGATTAGGGGCTGTCCAATCCACTTGACCAAAAAAAAAAAGAGGAGGCCATACATTTTTTTAAAGGGGCCACTCTTTTATTTTTTATTATTTTTGTAAACAATTTATTTTGGGGGGTCACTGCATCATACGTAGTTTCGCCCCTGCATGCTCGTACACAGATTGACATAAATTACATGTATTCAATGTATTTCTAATAACTTGAGACACAACAATTAATATTAAGACACTGATTATTTTGACAATTATTTTACTCTTGTTTTATTTCTATATTTTTATTTTTGTCCTCTCTTCTCATCCATCTCTAGATCTCTTCATCTCCTCTCCCCTCTATTTTCCTCCCCATTTTAACTTTTGTCTCTTCTCTCTTCATGGCCAATCAAGCAAAATCTCTTTTCCTTTCTCTTTTTCTCCCCATCATTTCAATTTATGTTTCTTCTCTCTTCATGGCCAACCAACCTCCTTTACTTAAGTACCTCTGCCTCTGCCACTGCATCACTTCCTCTTCATATTCTCTAAATTGCGTCTCTGCCTTCTTCCAAATCTTTGTGTCTCTGTCATGTTGTAGTCGAGCCTCTATCATCGATCCATTATGCATCCATCTTTATCTCTGTTCATTCTTATATTTGTTCCTTTTTGGATTGTTTTTCCTAAAATAAAGTTCTATTTTTTTGTTTTTTATTATTAATTTGTGTTTTTTTTAGAAAAAAATTATAGTCTAAATGCTATGGACAATTTTTTTTGTTGGTTTCTACACTATTGAAATATCTCATCCTCCAATTAATTTTTTAATTTCTCAGCTGCAAAACTACGATATTCCAGTCGTTTATCATAGCTTTAACAACTTAAAATTGATACAAGAAATTTAAAATGAAAATCATGTCAATTAATTACTTGCTGTTTAATTAAAAAGATATATATTAAATTTGTTATTGAAATTACTGAAATTTTTGTTATCTGAATAATTTTTTATTATAAATAAAGATGAAGAAAAGAATCAGCATAACAGTTGATGAAACAATATAGATATTAGATAGATAAGTAATACGCATATACTAGTGTAGTATAGATAGTTAGTGTATATAATCAATTGTTAGTCAAAAAGTCATTAGTTAGTTGAGTGAGAATTAGGATTGTTAATTCCCTCAACTTCATCCTCTCTTCCTCTGGATTTTTGTGAATTCTTTACATTCAGAACTTCAATTGAAGGTTATCTCTCTTTTCAATGTCTCCCAATATGAATTTAACATGGTGCGGTGAGCGATTGCCGTTTGCAATCACTTCGATCACTCTTTCTGTTCCGTTTCTTCTCCTCCCAAATTCACAATTTTTCTCTGTTTTTTTTTTCTTTTTCCCTTTCTTTAGTTTCTTTCTCCCTTCTTGTTTTCTCCTCTTTTCTTGAACTCATACTATAGAGATTGATGAGATTTGTCTAGTTTCACACACCACACATCTTGAAACGAAGCATTTCCGATCAACGAGATCAAGAAAAGAAGGTCCGAATCTGCATCAATTTCTCAGATTCGTTGATTTTCGAATTTCAAGCCATGGATCCTCCAACAATTAACACACAACCAGCACCCAGTGGCATCGATCTCAATGCCCTAGCTTATCTGGTAGCTCAGATCAACACCTTTCAGGCAAATAATCCTATCATGGATCCTTCTTCCCCGTTCTTTCTTCATCCTGGTGATAGTCCAGGTAACCCCCTCATATCTGAAATATTAAATCACAAGAATTATAATTCGTGGTCCAGATTGATGCTGCGAGCCCTAATTTCGAAGAACAAGATCGCATTTGTTGATGGTTCTCTCCCAAAACCAATTGAAACCGATCCAACTTATGAAGCATGGAAAAGGTGTAATACGATGGTAGTTTCTTGGATCAATTTGTCTCTCAGCCAAGATATTTGAAATAGTGTGATTTGGCAAATAGTGTGATTTGGCATGGTGTGGCTAACAATTTGTGGGAAGATTTAAAGAAGAGATTTTACCAAGGAGATGTGTTCCGGATTGCAGAACTTGAAGAGGATCTTTTCTCGTTCAAGCAAGGTGACCTATTAATAACACCTTACTTTACACAGTTGAAAAGCATATGGGAAGAATTGGAGGATTACAGGCCTCTTCCCACGTGCATTTGTGTCTCGAATTGCAATTGTTCCTCCATTGTCAGAACCTATAGAGATGATACATTTGTTGTTAGATTTTTGCGCGGATTGAATGAACAATACACCACGGTCAGGTCCAATATAATGCTGATGAAACCCCTCCCACCAATAGATACAGTTTTCTCGATGCTGTTACAACAAGAGAGACAAGCTTCCGATTCAGATCTCATGAATTCCAACTTGCAAACTAATGCAATCAGCAATCAAAATAGTCACACCTCCTTTAGAGGCAGAGGTCGTGGAAGAGATGGTAGAGGTGGTAGAGGAAGAGGTTATGGAGGAAGAAACACCCTCAGGCAATGCTCATTTTGTGGCAGAGAGGGACATTTAGTGGACAACTGCTACCGAAAGCATGGCTTCCCTCCGCACCTCAAAGCCAATACAGCCCATAACATCAACAACATCACTGCTGAGGTAACTGATGAGAAAGGAGGCAGTGACACTATTGATATCTACAAGGAAGAAAATAGTATCTCCCAAGCCTCATTTACACAAGAACAAAAGCAAGCTCTACTAACACTGCTCCAACACCATGGAGCCACCACTTCTCATAATGTGAACAACCTTTCCACTGTCACAAACCCTACACCCTCCGATGTAGGTAATTCTGTGATCATGTCCATAGTGTTGTCACAGAATAGTGAATCCTGGGTTATTGACACAGGAGCCACAGTCCATGTTACACATACTTTTGCTGCATTTCATTCACATCAAACAATCGATCCTGTTAGAGTTAGGCTCCCAAACAAAAGCATCATTACAACTTCGATTTCTGGCATAGTCAAAATTTCTAATACATTGTATCTCACTGATGTTCTTTACATTCCATCTTTTGCATTAAATCTGATTTCAGTCTCAAAATTAATAGAGTCAATTGATTGCCAATTTATTTTTAACAAATTTGGTTGTGAGATACAGGACTACCATACAATGAAGATGATTGGAGCAGCTAAACTCACTGAGGGTTTGTATGCAATAAAATCAGATACCAAGAAATTGAACACTCACACAACTATGTCCATACAAACAGCAGCAACTTCACCAGTCACACACCACACTGATCAAGCACTTTGGCACATTAGACTAGGTCATATTCCATTTAATAAATTGCATTACATGCAACAGTTGTATCCCACAGTTTTAAAGTTCGAATTTAATAAAGATGCTACTGCTCTACCCTGTAATTCATGTCACTTGTCTAAACATAAAAGAAAACCTTTTCCTCACAGTTTTTCTAAAACTCAATCTTCATTTGAACTTATTCATCTAGATATTTGGGGTCCTATCAATGTTATTTCTACCAAGGGAAACAAATATTTTTTAACAATAGTAGAAGATTATAGTAGATATACATGAATTTTTCCAATGAATTTGAAATCTGATGCAGCAGTTTTAATTCAACAATTTGTAATTTTTGTTCACACTCAATTTGAAAGAAAAGTTAAATGCATCAGATTTGATAATGGAAAAGAATTTCAAATGCATGAATTTTACAAATCGAAGGGAATTATGCATCAATCCTCTTGTGTTGAAACTCCTCAACAGAATGGGATTGTTGAAAGAAAGCATCAACATTTGCTTCGAGTCACCAGAGCAATCTTGTATGAATCTTGTGTTCCACATTGCTACTGGGACTTGGCAGCGGTATATGCCACTCAAATTATCAACCAAATTCCCAGCAATTTACTAGACAACAAGAGCCCCTTTGAGATTCTTTATCACAAAACCACAATTTTTAAAAATTTCAAAGCATTTGGGTGCCTTGCATACATTTCTACACTGTCAGCTCATCGTACTAAATTAGATGCTAGAGCAAAAAAGTGTGTATTTCTTGGTTTTAAAGAAGGCACAAAAGGTTTCTTATTGCTTGACATCACCAATAATAAATTGCTAGTATCTAGAGACGTTGTTTTCTATGAGAATATTTTTCCTTTTAAAGAAAGTAATACTGCAACATCTCCTTTGGCATCATTAGATCCGACTCACAACAAATCTCATGCATCACTTAATTTTGATGACATATTCACATACACCCAAACCACTCTACCTCATATCCCTGCTACAATTTCTTTCAACCCTCCCATCCAATCACATGCAGTATCATCACATAATAACAATAGCATTGCATCATCTCATCATGCTCACTCACAACAACCCCTTAGGAGATCCGAAAGAATAAAAAGAAAACCAACTCATCTAGAGAATTTTTATTGCATGCAAACTTCTAAAGAGACAACAACCACAACTAATTGTAGGTATCCTATTTCTAACCATTTATCATATCATAATCTTTCAACTACACATAGAACTTTGTCTGTAAGTATTGCATCATCTATTGAGCCAAAACATTATGGAGAAGCTGTGACCGAATCTTGTTGGAGGGATGCTATTTCAGCTGAGCTAGAAGCCTTGAATACAAATAAGACTTGGGTGATCACTCCTTTACCTCCAGGCAAGAAACCAATAGGTTGTAAATGGGTCTTCAAATTGAAATTGAAACCCGATGGCAGCATTGAGAGACATAAAGCGAGGCTCGTAACAAAAGGGTACAATCAAAGACCAGGATTTGACTTCTTTGATACTTACAGCCCGGTTGCAAAAATGACTACACTCAGGATTCTCTTAGCCTCAGCAGCAGCAAAGGGTTGGTTGCTTCAACAACTTGATGTCAATACGGCTTTCCTCTATGGTGATCTAGACGAAGAAGTTTACATGAGTTTACCTCCGGGCCTCAACATGGAGAAACCTGGGATGGTTTGCAAATTAACCAAGTCACTCTATGGCCTCAAACAAGCCAGTCGGCAATGGAATGTCAAGCTGACTTCTTTACTCTTGAGCTTAGGCTACTCACAGTCCAAACATGATTACTCCTTATTCACTAAATCAAATAATAGTGCTTTTACTGTTGTCCTTGTTTATGTAGATGACCTGATCCTCACAGGGAATGACCAATTAGAGATCAACATCACCAAGCAACAATTGCATGCAACATTCAAAATAAAAGATATTGGCAATTTAAAGTACTTCCTGGGTCTTGAGATAGCTAGATCAAGCACTGGTGTTGCAGTTCACCAAAGAAAATATGTCTTGGACTTGCTCACTGAGTACAAAATGATCGAATGCAAGCCTGCAACAACTCCGATGGATTATGCAACCAAACTGGCCAAGGATTCAGCACCAGCATTCTCAGATGTGTCGGCTTATAGGCGCCTCATTGGCAGACTTGTCTACCTCACAACAACACGGCCAGACATTTCATTCGCGGTGGGAAAGTTAAGCCATTGTTTGGACTGTCCTACCACTGCCCACTATAGTGCAGCTCTTCGAATTCTCAAATACTTGAAGAATGCCCCCGCAGCAGGTCTTTTCTTCTCTGCCTCCTCAGACCTGCTTCCTTCCGGTTACCCAGATGCAGATTGGGCAGCATGTCCAGACAGTAGAAGATCAGTCTCTGGCTACTGCTTCTACATAGGGACTTCACTTATCTCATGGAAGAGCAAAAAACAAACAACTGTGGCTAGATCCTCATCTGAAGCAGCGTATAGAGCGCTAGCACTTGCGACATGTGAAGCTCGTTGGATATCATTCATTCTGGCTGACCTGCATGTTCCAGTCACCAAATCAATCCCAATCTACTGTGATAGTCAGTCTGCCAGGTATATAGCTGCCAATCCAGTCTTCCATGAGCGTACCAAACATATTGAGGTAGATTGTCATGTGGTAAGGGAGAAAATAATTTCTAGGCTCATCAAGCTTTTGCCTATCACTAGCAAAGACCAAAATGCGGACATCCTCACAAAGGCACTTGCTCCAGGACCCTTCAAATCAGGCTATGCTAAGTTGGGATTGCTCAACATCTTCGATCCCAACTTAAGGGGGGAATGTATGATCTTTGCATGAACATATTTTTTTTTCTTTCTTTGAGAAGGTTTGTGTAAATTTCAAGTACATGTTTATATGACTCTCACTGTAAGTTGCCAACTTTTCAGACTTGATAACTTAAGGGGAAATGTCACTTGGGTAATAAGCACATACATATATAAATAATGAGTACATAAGTAATACGCAAATACTAGTGTAGTACAGATAGTTAGTGTATATAATCAATTGTTAGTCAAAAAGTCATTAGTTAGTTGAGTGAGAATTAGGATTGTTAATTCCCTCAACTTCATCCTCTCTTCCTCTGGATTTTTGTGAATTTTTTACATTCAGAACTTCAATTGAAGGTTATCTCTCTTTTCAATGTCTCCCAATATGAATTTAACATTAAATAAACGGAATCATAAGAATCGCATAAGAATATTCTAATTGCATGTGTGGTAAAAGTTGGTTTTGTTGTGATTCATAAATTAACGTATAATTATAAACTGGTATAGAAGATTCGGTTGAATTAATAAATTTAATACTGGTTAAATTAGAATATTGATGAATGGGATTAAAGGTTTATTGAATCTTAGTAGGTGTTCTTTTATAACAGGCTCTTTTTGACAGAAAGTATTCAATCATATTTTTGTTGGCTTAAATTATTATAAAGAGATTTATTTTTTTAAAAAATTTCAGTCCAAAAAAAAGAATAAAAAATTTCATGTCCAAATAAAAGGTAAAAAATGTTTTTTAATCCATTTGTTATTTTGATAATAACAGTAAAATTACAAATGTAATATCCTCTCTTCATAACTGTGGTTACTATTTAAGAAAAATTGAATTATTAGAATAAATCAATAAAACCAATTTTCATCACGTTAATGGTATGATATTTTGTAGTGTTATTAGTTTTTTGTGCTTTAATTAATAGTGAATAATAAATTATTAATTAATTTTTTTTCGGAACAAAATACTAATTATAAGAAAAAAACTAATTCTTTAAGAATTTGAATTAAAAGCCGCTATAAATATATTAGTTAGATAAATAGATATACAAAATAAAAACAATAATAATCATATTCTAATAATAAAATAACAATTCTTTATAAAAAATTAAATATATCTCTTCGAACTAGGACTTAGAATTACTAGTTTTCAATTTTGATTTTTTAGATATTATTATTATTATTATTATTATTTAATTATCAAAATAATACTAATACTAAAATTAATTATAACAATAATAATGATAATAGAGATATTATAGTAATAAAAGTAACGATAATAATGACACTAATAAAAATAATAACAGCAATAATATGTAAAATAATAATTATAATAAGAATAAGAAAGAACAGTATAATAATAAAAAAAAACCAATATGAAAACGAAGGTTATTACAAAAAAGATAATATTAGCCATAATTATAAGATTAACTTATGATCCGGCCGCTATAAATCCAACATCATAAATTGGCATTGTCATTCATAACTCGGCATTATTCACGTTATTATTCAGAAAGCTGGCGTTATAGTTCGGCATTACAGTCATTAATCGGCAATAAACGCCATTAATCGGCAATTTACGTTACAACTCAGCTTAACAGACTGCTTCCCAAAAGTGAAATGTCCAACCTAATATTTCACTCTTATTATTGCTCTTTAATACAGGCAATAAAGTAGAAGCATAACCGACTTGCACATTTCCACCCATAAAAGATATGATCTTCCATCCTAAAAGGACACATTGAATTCTCAATACTGACTTAAGTTTCGGAGTGCCTTTGCAGGTAATCTCTCCCCTGTTTCTTGCTCAAAGTTCTATACGATTGGACATCCTCTTGGAGTAAAGCTCAGATTACCACAAATCTCAAAGGTCGGCACCGAAGATAACAACTCGGCGTCGATTCCTAGAGACCGAGCTCTCCCTCCAAGTATTCATACAAGAACAATTGGCGCCCACCGTGGAGCCGAGAATATAATCCCTTCCATATATCATCGGCCTCGAGGTTCTCGCCTGAGTCATGGCTGAACAACTTCCACCCACACCATCTGAACTCTTTCAGATGGTGACAGAGTTACAGCAAGTCAACCAGCGCATGACTGAGGAGAACCAAAGAATGGCACAGCAAATTGCCAACTTGAATAACACCCGAATCAAAAACAACAATGATCAGCAAGAACGAACAGAAGAAGCCGAGCAGCAGTCAGGGCCAACACACATTTTAGACACTGCTCGGCAGGAAGAGGAGCAACCCGAGCATAATGAGGAAGCTCGGCAAGACAACGAGAATGACGATCAGGAAAGCTCCCTTGGACCATTCACGGCCGAGGTGATGAACTTCGTGCTACCCCGGAGGTTTACTCTGCTGACCACCTAACTCCCTATGATGGGTTAGGTGATCCGAAGAAATACATCAAGAAGTTCACCTCCATAATGATAGTAAACGGTGCATCTGATAAAGTTTTATGTCGTTGCTTTCCATCTTACTTAGACAGTCCTGCACTTGATTAGTTTTGTTCTTTGCCTGCAGATTCTATTTCTCGATTTCGAGACATATCAAAGCCCTTTGAGGAGCACTTTGCTGGATCGGCATCTACCTATATGACTCCGATTACCTGAACACAATCAAGCAAGGCCAGCACGAAAGCCTCAAAGACTACATGACGCGCTTCATAAAGATAGCCATAAGTATACCCGACCTCCACCCCGAGGTGGAGCTACACACCATAAAAAGCGGATTGCGACCAGGAAAATTTCAGGAAACTATTGTTGTAGCCAAACCTAAGACTATGGCCGAGTTCCACAAAAAGGCAAAAGGTCAGAGCGACATCAAGGAACTCCGGCAAGCTCGGAAAACAGAAATGCCTCATTACAGAGACGACGACAGAACTCGAGACAAAAAGAAGAACTTCAAACCGACTTCGCGGTATGAGTCCTACACTCAATTCAACACTAAGCGCGACGATATCATCAAGGAAATCTTGAATTCAAAATTAATCAAGCCACCAAGAAAATCCGGCAGTTACCCATATTCAAAAGTCACGGACTGATCAAAATACTGCTCTTTCCACCAGAAGCATGGACACACTACCGACGACTGTGTTATCGCCAAAGACCTACTGGAGCGACTAGCTCGGCAAGGTCACCTGGACAAATACATCGGCAGCCACATACAGCGGCGAGCACCCCCCTATGGAGACCAAAGCTTGGCCACACAACATGGCCGAGATAAAGACCGACCGAACAACAACCATCCCGAACAACCAACACGTATAATTAATTGTATTTTTGGAGGTTTTGCAGGTGGAAGAGCCACAAGCTCGGCAAGAAAGAGATCTTACTGAGCTATGCTTTCCATCAATGCCGATCAAATTCAACAGCAGACACTACCACACTCCCCGCAGATAATATTTCAGACAGCCGATCATAACAACAGTACAGCAAATCTGGATGACCCGGTCGTAATCTCCCTGCAACTCGGAGATCTCCTAGTAAAAAAGGTGTTGCTGGACCTTGGGAGCAGTGCCGATGTCCTATTTTACTCCACATTCCAAAAGATGAAATTGAGCAGCAACATCCTCCAACCTTCTACTGGAGACCTGGTAGGTTTCTTAGGTGAGCGAGTCTCGGTTATGGGCTCTGTGTGGTTACAAACCACACTCGGTAAGTTTCCCTCGTCAAAAACTTCAGACATTCAATACTTAGTTGTTGATTGCTTCAGTCCTTACAATTTAATACTTGACCAACCTTTCTTAAATAGGTTCGTCGCTATAGTATCTACAATTCATCTTTGTGTTAAGTTCCCTTTGCAGGATAACACAATTGTAGCCATTCACAGTGATGCCCGAGAAGTCAGGGAGTGCTACAACAATAGTCTCAAAAGACCTAACCGAAACACCATGTTCACAACATCGGCAACATGAACGACCAACAAATGCTGGCCGACCTTGATTCCAAAGCGGGAACACTGGAAAGGCCAACCTGATGAGCGGATATTTTATACGCTTTTTGGGGGGTATTTTCATATAGTTTTTAGTAGGACCTAGCTACTTTTTAGTATATTTTTATTAGTTTTTATGCAAAAATCACATTTCTGGACTTTACTATGAGTTTGTGTGTTTTTCTATGATTTCAGGTATTTTCTGGCTGAAATTGAGGGACCTGAGCAAAAATCTGATTCAGAGGCTGAAAAAGGACTGCAAATGCTGTTGGATTCTGACCTCCCTGCACTCAAAATGGATTTTCTGGAGCTACAGAAGCCCAATTGGCGCGATCTCAATTGCGTTGGAAAGTAGACATCCAGGGCTTTCCAGAAATATATAATAGTTTATACTTTGCCCAAGCTTTAACGACGCAAATTGGCGTTTAACACCAAGTCTTTATTCTATTCTGGCGTTAAACGCCAGAACTGGCATAAAAATTGGAGTTAAACGCCAGAAACAGGCTACAACTTGGCATTTAACTCCAATAAAGGTCTCTACACATGGAAGCTTCAATGCTCAGCCTAAACACACACCAGTGGGCCCCAGAAGTGGATTTCTGCACTATCTATCTTAGTTTACTCATTTTCTGTAAACCTAGGTCATTAGCTTAGTATAAAAACTACTTTTAGAAATTTATTTTGCATCTCATGACATTTTCACGTTTTATATTGTATCTCTACGGCATGAGTCTCTAAACTCCATGATTGGGGGTGAGGAGCTCTGCTGTGTCTCGATGAATTAATGCAATTACTTCTATTTTCTATTCAACACGCTTGTTTCTGTTCTAAGATATTCACTCGCACTTAACCATGAAGAATGTGATGATCCGTGACACTCATCATCATTCTCAACCTATGAACGCGTGCCTGACTTAAGTAGAAGCATAACCGACTTGCACATTTCCACCCATAAAAGGTATGATCTTCCATCCTAAAAGGACACGTTGAATTCTCAATACTGACTTAAGTTTCGGAGTGCCTTTGCAGGTACTCTCCTCCCTGTTTCTTGCTCAAAACTCTACGTGATTGGACATCCTCTTAGAGTAAAGCTCGGATTACCACAAAGTTCAAAGGTCGACACCGAAGATAACAACTCAGCATCGATTCCCAGAGACCGAGCTCTCCCTCCAAGTATCCATACAAGAACAACTTATATTTAAATTTAATAATTTATCCTAGTTACTATAATTTAATATTTACGAACTGGCCCTTATATACAAGAACAACTTATATTTAAATTTAATAATTTATCCTAGTTACTATAATTTAATATTTACGAACTGGCCCTTATATTTTTGAATATCTTTATTTATGGTCTGATTTTAAAGTCCACAACATTTCCACCAAAATTAATTAAGGTGCAAATTTAATTGGTTACGGGTTGCCGACTTTTGTCCGCCATTGGTGACAACTTTTGAAGAAAGTTACTCTCTGTCTTTTTTTTTTAATTAGTTTCATATTGGTATAAAATTTAAAATGAGTTTAATTAATCAATTTAAAATAATTATTTGATTATATTAAAGTTTTAATTATCACTTTAGCTTTATCATTAGAGATATCATGCTAACATTATAATACTATATTAGTATTGTGTTAAGGATTATTGATTTAGAGATAAATAGAGATTCATACTTTATAAATTTTAAGATTAATTTAATTATTTTTAAAAGTTAAGAATTATTTTGGCGAGGAGATGAAAAAATTTCAAAGATCAAAATAAACATTATAGATATCTCATCATCTCTCATTGCTTCTCCTTCTATCTTTTCATTCAGAAATATATTGGACGAGGAAGAAAAAGATGGAAATAGGTAATCGGAGTGGGGGATTTTTTAAGATCCAACATGACTAATTCTTTCATCGTAGATAAAAAGCAAACGGCTGATCAATATTTTTATGTTCATTGTGAAATTTAAATTCTCAAATTTTTTAATAGGAGTTTAAATTAAATATTGAAGAGCCACTAGATCATTTTTACGAGATTTTTTTTGGGATAATGTAACTATTGATATTTGAGTTCTCTTTAAACACCATTAATTTGACCCATTTCTACTAAACATTGAAAAAAAATTGAAGACACAGGTGGCGCAGAAATTGATAATTGAAAATCAAAGGAAATTTAATAAGTTTGATTAAATTATTATTTAATAATTTTTAATTATTAATTTTATATGAATGAATATAATTGTATGTGAATTAAAAAAAACTAAGATATTATAGTAGGGAATTTCTTTTCGTTATTGGAATTCAAATCCAATACCTTAATTATTGGAGACCAAAGCGCTTATATAAATTCACAGGAAAAGCCTTAAAGCCAATGTCATCTTATAAAGTTTGATTATATTATGTATACACTAAAATTAGATACTAAAATCAGTCACTAATATAAAATATATATTAGAATATAAATATACATTGAAAATAAATTAAATTATATGTGATTAATTTTAATGGTTGATTTTGTCATTTTGATATATGAATAATATTTTTATATAAAATTATATGCATAATTAAAAGTTCATTTAATTTAATTACCATATATATATATAGACGTATAGTTCTTTAAAATTTTAAGGGGCTGAGGCGTACTTACTTCCCTCTAAATCCGTCCCTGTGGTCCAGATCAGAGAGAAGGCGAGGATGAAGAGGACAGATGAGTAGATGTGAGGGAAAGGAAGAAAAGGAGTACGACGGTGATAAATAATTTTAGAAGATTAGAGCAAGAAACGTTTTTTGTTTTCGTGGATAACCTATCAGAAGGGGTGAGCATTCAATGGTTATTATGGGAGGTTTTTTCAGAGAAGGACAAGTGATGACGTCTATTTGTCGAGAAAAACATAGGAAAAAACCCTTACAGATTTGTGTTTGCAGGGTTTGCTTACAAAAACATGCACAAAGAACTATATATCAACAATTTGGATGGATGGGTGATTTATAGAGTAGCAGGTGTTACAGAAGCAAAGTATGAAAAATGTGACGATGCAAGCGTAAGCAGAAGATTTTCAATGCAGCAACATGGAAGGAAGGATGGACAATAAAAAGGCATGAGGGAGAAAGAAAGTGAATGTCACTGTCGAATGGAATGGGAAGATTCTTCAAGACTGCTCTCGTTAGACAAGAATATGACAACAAAACATACAAACATCAAGATGCCAAAAAACAGGAATGGCAACCGAGAGAAGTGTAGAAAAAGAAAAGGAGGCGGGAGTTGTATTAGGTGAAGTTAAAGGCTATGTGGATGAAGGGATGACAGATCCAAAAATATTATTATTTGGGCCAATAATATATATAATATTAAAAAATTATACAAAAAATTATATAATGTAAAATGTATTACAAAAATATACCAATAGAGAATATATTTTAAAATACAAAAAATATGTATGTATTTTTTATTAACGAAGTGGTCGATTTTTCGTATAATAAAATTCATCGATAATAGAATCTGTGTTAAATTTTTCAGCAATTTTCTTTTTAATATAATTAAAAAACAATTAGCAAGAAATTCATCTTTTATTTTGTTTTTGAGTTATTCTTCACAACATTCATAGTTAAAAAAGATCTATCAGTTATAGTAGTTGAAACACAAAAAATTAATACCAAATGAATAAAAAAGGACGTTCACAAGAAGAAATTGGAGAAATTCTTTAAGATGTGGTAGAAATTGGGTGAAATCCAAACTAGGCCTTTTAGAGCAGAATATCTCTTTGATATAATTATTTTTTACTTGGAGAGTTTTTATATAGGACACCTTTTGGAAAAATGTATATGGAAGTTCATCAGACTCGAGCTCAACATTAAAACCCAGCATATCAGAAACATTTATGTCGCAAAAGTGGCTTCCGTCAGATTCTTCATGTCCAATCATCTTCACTTCTCTTTCACCAAACAACAAATTGGTCAATTTAGGAGTAACCTGGATAGAGGAAATGAGGCCATCAATTCAAGTGGTTAGAGAAATAACTAAACCAAATGGACTTAATCTTATATTACTAAAATTACAAGAATGAATACCGTACAAGAGAAAAATATACATATAGCACAACGAATACTTTATATATTTGATAATTTTGTTTTTGGAGGTGGGAACGAATATATAGACTCATGATGCTGATCGCAAGACATGTCCACCAATATATTTTGAAGAAAGATAAAAAAAATATAAAATACATTATTTTTACATATAAATCATAAAGTAAGAAGAATTTATAGGCACCTTCATACAACACAATTCACTGTCCATATTACAAGATTTTTTAACCTATTTACCATTAGTAGTCTCATGTGGGAAATATAAAGCAATCGCATGATTAATAAGTACCTCTTTGAGAGAGACTTGGTCCTCAATTTGTGGATCATCATCATGAGCATTCAGTGTCTTCAACAGGACACCATGCAATGAACAGTAAAAACAATTGAAGCTTGATAAATCCAACAGTGTCATTGAAGTCAGACGTGGGAACTTAATAGGGTTTGAAATTGCTCTTTCTGGTGTTGTTTCAATCCCTGCAATGATTTCCACCAAGCTTTTACAATGTTTCAACTCTAGATTTTTAAGATTGAGAAGAGCCTTGCCTACTGATTTTGGGAACAAGCTTGTAAGGCTTTTACATGTATCAACATGCACTTGTTGTATAAGTTGAAAGTCGAGTACCCCATCAGGATCTTCATTCCAAATGCTATCCAAATTCGGCAGCTTTTCTAATACCAACTCCTTCAGTGAAAATTTAATTGGAAGGAGTGTCTTGTCTTTTGTTATGCATTTTACATCAAATATAGTTTTCACAGAACTACATTTTTGAACTTCCAATTTTTGCATGTTATTTAAAAAAGGAAGTAAATGAAGAGGTATTACTTGGGATAAAAATTCACATTGATGTACAATCAAGGACTCCAAATTACCGAAGTATGCTTCAGGGACTTTCAATGAGCCACGCCACATGTCTTGAAAATATAGGCTTTCTCTGAGACCAATCTACACATGGAAACAAGAAACTTAATTACTCCTTGTTTGGGTCTCTTGAAAGTTATTTCTCATAAACACCTATATAAATTTAAAATAGAAAGATGGCTACTAGGGTCCGTCTTGCTTAATGTCATTCTTTATTTTACGGCATCTTATTGAAATGTTCTAATATTACTTCAACTAGAATAAGACATGCGCAATGCGCAGACGGTAAATTAATGATAGTATATAATAAATATAAAAAAATGACTATGTTTTATAGAATTAAATTAAATATATATAAATTAAAGTTAAATTTAAAATGTATTTTGTTTAAAATAATTTGTAGTACAAAAAATTTTGATATTGGAGTTGTATAAAGTGACATTTTTATTTGGTAGTTTGATTTTTGCATTTATTTTAGTTGATGGACTTAATCTATTGTTAGAATTGTTGCTTTCTTCTTTCTATCGTACGTTCTTGTGAAGTCATGTTTTTTATGAATTGTTGAGTTGTATGCACTTTTCTATTATGTTATTTGTTCTATTTTTGCATGTATGTTTTTCTTCCGAAGATGCGTTTTGAATTTGTATGGTTTTTTTTCTTTTTAATCTCTTGATGTAGTTTTTCAATGACATCTATAATAAAAAGAACAAAGATGTGTATATTTTTTTTTTGAATAATTTATTTTTAATAAGAATAATTGAAATAGTATAAAACGAAATTACCTTTTAGTATTTTTCTTTGACCCACTCTTGTCAGACGATGTCTCAAGTAATGCAAATTTAAAATAGTCTTGAAAAATGTTCAAAATTGGCTCTTTAATTTCTTTCACAACAATTATGAGCAAAAAAATTTGCTTTCATTGTATTTTTAATTGGTCTATACAAATCATTTACATTTTCTATTTTTAAATTTTTTATAGTATAGACTTTTCCTTCTTTCACAATTTTATCAGAAATAATTTTTGAGATTGATTTTGTCAAAAACATGAGAGGCGCAGGAATCACCCCAATCAGCTGGAGGAGAAGATTTTCCAAATGATAGAGAGGAATTGGAGAGTGGTGTTCAGCCACACCTATAGCCTCACGACATAATATTAAATTAACAACGGAATACAAACAGTTTTTTATTTTTTTACTTTTAAAAAATGAAAGTACTTAAAAGAATGAAAAAAAGCAAAATAAGTAATACAGTTTAACACACTGTTATCATCCATTATCCATGAGTTAAAATGCAATCACATTTCACACACATGGCTACACCACACATGCATACGTTACCTGCTCTTTTTTTTTTCTCTTTTTTAATTTTTTTTAGCATTTTTTTTTGAAAAAAAAAAAACAACATAAAAGAAGTCAAGTTGACAATATTCCTTCCTCTTCATCAATGATCAATGTCTTGTCCATGTGGGTATCCTCACTTTGTCTCTAACTTCATTAATGGAATTAGATTCCGCCTAATAAAACTGTTAATATAACAGTGTTAGTTTAAACAAAGATCAAATAAAAATAAAAAATTGAAACTTAAGTAATATATGCTGTAAAAAAAATGATGGTAATATAACTCTCATCCTTAATTTCGGATCTACTAGAAAGGCAAGAAGACAAACATAAAGGATTTTGTTTTGGACAATAAGAATAACAATTATAATAATAATAGAAACCAAATTTTTGCTTTGAACCTTTCCCAATCATTGCCTCCAATCAGAACATAGTTAAGAAATAAAATTAATAAAAGAAGAATAAAGAACAAATTAAATAGCACTTCAAAGGCTTAGTCACAGTATTATTACTCTCATTAAGTGCATCCAGGTTCCAAGATTCAATAACGCAGCGGATTAATTCGGTATATACTATTTAGTCCTATACAGTTAATTAATGAAGTATTTTTTATTTTTTTTTTTAAATTTAAATAGCAGAATAGAAACTATGTAACTAATTTTATATTCCAACAAAGATACTTAAGACTTAACCTAAAGTGAATATTCATCCTGGTAATGTTTTAAACTTAATTAAGAATAAATAAGGTTAACTGATGATTGGGTCAAGATCAAGCAGATATATACGTTTAGGTTTACTACTTGAAGAAATTTTAATACTGGTATATAATAAGTAAAATTTAGGATCAACAAAATAAACCAATAACTCTTGTATTGAGGTTGGAAATGATTACTGAATCCAAAAGCATTTGTGTAATAATGGAAAGTTTAAGAAAGAATGAATGATGTATGCCGTTCCAACCAAATCTCTAACTAATTAATTAATCATTTCTCTCTCACAGAATCTAGTGGCTAAGACTTCAATTAAATAGAGGTCATAAAACTTTGGGCAGAAACATAATTCCATATGATCTTATGCAACATCCTACGTATCATCTTTCCTCTTGGTAGCTCTTACAATCACTAACATAACTAAGGAGTTTGTTGAATTTGAAACATTCGTAATGGGGTGTGGTGTTAATTAAGCAACTTAATTTGATTTAGGCAAAAAACAATTATAGTATTTTACTAATCAAACTATGTATGTGCCACCTTAATTAATTTTTCTTATTGACCAAACTGAAACAGAACATTAGGACTTAGTGGCAACTCTCTTTTCTGTATGCTTACATCTCTGAATTGGCTATAACTAATATGAATAAGAAAAAAAGCATGACATATTAACTTAGTCTAAATTATTTTAACAAATATAAAGGAAAACTGTATTCTAAATTATTTTAACAAATTCAATGATTATGCAAACTGCAGAGTATAATAAAACTGAAAAGAGTAAACTTTAGGCTAATAAGAACTTCAACTTAAGAGAAAGGAATAAAATGCATACCGTCCCTTCAAATGCCTTCCGTACAGCACAGTTAAGATCAACTTCCAATAACACTTTTTTCATTCTTCATAAATTCAACTTCTGTTCGCCTGTTGACAATGGCAGCACCTGCACAAAAGCTTTCCATCTTTTGGCAACTGATTAGTGAGAATTTTTCCAATGATGGGAATTTTAAGGCAATGTTGCCATTGTAAAACCTTCCAAGCTTTGGTAGAGAGCGAAGGGACAGAGTTTTCAGTTCAGAAAATACTATTATCTCCTCTTCAACATTCTCTGATGACTCTTCTGACACTATCTCTTCTAATGATTCACAATCTTTTACTGACATGTGCTTCAGCTGATACAGAGTTCTGCTTGTTGAAGGTGTGAACAAACTCACAAGACCATTGCATTTTGATATGTTTAATTCTATTAGGTTGGAGAACGATACCTTGCTTGGTACTATGCTCTTCAAACAATGACACTGGTCTATTAGTAACTTCTCAAGATTTTTAGAAATGATATCCATCCATGAATGCTCTAACCCAATGGTGTTCAGTTTAGACAGCTTAATCAATTGCAAACATTTTAAATGAGGAAGAATTCCTTCGACACCATCCATGTTGGGACTCTCAGAGTAGAATATCCCTTTGAAAGAGCTACAACTCACAGCAAGATTTTCTATGTTGGGAAGCTGTTGGAGTACTTCATATGGAAAAGTATCTGAATCGTCATGAAAACATTGCAACCAAAGAGCTTCTAATTTTGAAAGGTCATTCACATGAAGCTGCTCATGCCACATCATCATGATCTCCTCCTTGCTCAGTGCTAGAAAATTTAAGTTTGGAATTACCTATTGAAGTAAAAACAAAATGGGCAATTAAGCATATATACAGCTACATGATGGTCATAATAATTAATAAAGAATAAGACATGGAGGGATATTGTCATAAAATTCAACAAGATATCGAACCTTTTTTGGAAAGAAAATGGCTTGATTCTCTGCTTGTGAACGTTGAAATCTCTGAGACTGGTATTTCAACTGGTCACAGTGGAATAAGTGCACTTCCTCTAGCTTGGGACATTCTAGCTTGTGCGGTGAAGGATAAAAACATTTCAATTCTGGCAAAGACCATAGTTTTATGGAGGTCAAGCTTTGGAATGCAAACTCTTTAGGAGCACCTTCAACAGCTGCTTTATCCTTTGCAACAATTTCCACCAATCTGTCACACTCTGTTACTTCCAGTTTCTCAAGTTTATCTAGATTTTCGGCTACAGAGGTTGGAAACAACCTTTGAAGGCTGTTGCATCTATGAACGTACACTTCTTGAAAGCTCTGAAAGCAACTAACTTGCTGTATAGGATTAGAATCCCAAACATGTTCAAGATTTGGCAAGTCCTCAACAGTCAATTTCTTCAAGGAGAGGACCTTTGTGTCTTTTGCTTCATTTGTCACTTCAAATATTGTTTTTACGGAATCACATTGTCGCACTACCAACTCTTCTAATTTGCATAGCAGACCGAGTATATGAGAAGGTATTACAATAGATGTGAATTCACATTTTTCCACGATCAAAATCTTCAATCTGATGAAGCACAGAGATGGGACTCTAGATGGATCATTCCATATTTCATGTATCCAGGGGTGTTCCTTGAGCTCCAAATCCTTAACTTCCCTTACAAATTTTGCAACCTGCGCATGCAATGTTAAATTAATCAGTACACCTCTTAATTGGCTATCCAAAAACTAGTATCATATCTTTATAAAAATGTTAAATTATAAATACATATATAAAATATGTGTAAAGCGTATAAAAAGTATATCAGCTAATGTGAAAATTAATGTGAAATTTTGCAACAAAATGATGCATATCATATCTGATTTTAATCCAACATCAAATTATATACCTACATTATATATGCACACAGAATGTTGATCCAATCCGACCACTGCACTATGTTGGACCAAGACCAGCAAAGCTTTCAAGCTCTCTTTGAGAATTGGGTCTTTTATTTCATTCTTTAATTTATGGTTTTTCTTATTATTATTATTACAATTCTATGTCCTTGAAACTTGCAATGATGATGTAGCGCCGAATCCTAAGCATGAGAAAGATTAAAATTTGAAGGATTGATTTTCAATCTATTTATTTACATAATACAATATTTTGTTATTAAAAGCGTGCTATGGCATACCACTTGGCTAAAACTTGTGTTGGTCAACACCAATTCAGGTTATGAATGCTGACAATTAAAGATTGGTAAAGTGAGTACATGAACAGCATCCTCCATCCACACAGAATTTGTTGTTATAAACACTTAAAATGGATTGAGAAAAGTTTTATATCTTAAAGAAAAATTAAGAAAGGAGAAAATAAATAAACACATACATACCTCTGTCTTGTAAGTGTTACGAAAGGCAGAATTGAGGTCAACTTCCAATGGGGTTGTATCTCCAAATTTAAAAGAGACTGCTGACAACTTTTCCGTATTGATAGTACCTTCACAGAAAGTTTCCATCCTTTTGCACTCAATTACTTTCAATTCCTCCAATGATGGCAAGCTTAAGGTAAAACCTCCATTATAAAATCTTCTAAGGTTTTTCGAACGATAAAATTGTAGTTTTTGTAGCTGTTCAAAAACTATCTCATCATGAATTGATTCTTCTCCTTCATTAGACACAATCTCTTGGATAGATTCACAATTAGATATCTCCATCTCTTTGAGTTGAGTTAAACTTTTTGCTGTTGTAGATGTGAACAAATATATCAAACTATCACATTTAGATACAGTCAAATGTGTGAGAGTTTTGAGGATGGATGATTCTCGTATCCAATAGTGTTCAAACCCTATAGAAATTAGTTCAGAAAGAGAATCCAACTCCAATTTCTTCAGCTGTGATAGGAATTGAGCATAATTCAAATTAGATCTTTCCGGGCAGAATATCTCCTTTATGGAACTATTACTCACTTCGAGACTCTCTATACATGACACCTTTTGAAGAAATGCGTATGGAAGTTCATCACACACAAGCTTAATATCAAAGCTCTGCATGTCAGGAACATTTATGTTGCAGAAGTGGCTTTCCTCACATTCTTCATGTCCAATCATCTTCGCTTCTTTTTCACCAAAAGACAAGTTGATCAACTTAGGAGTAACCTGGACAGAGAAAGCAGTTGTCTCAAATTGTTGGAGAAATAACTAAACCAAACCAAAAGAAGACAAGGATACCCTAAAAAAAACAAGGACTTAATTTTAAAGCTTTCTTTTATTTAAAAAAAATTAAGGCAATATTCACTCTTCACCAAAATCTTTTTCTTTATCATATATAGTATTACCCCAACTATATTAGCTATTAGTAGTCTCATGTAGGGAATAAAACAATTGCATAATTATGATAAAAAAGAAAATATATATCATAAAAAATAGTCAAAACTCGATTTAAGTACCTCTTTGACTTGGTCCTCAATTTGTGGATCATGGCCATTCAGTGACCTCAACAAGACACAATGCAATGAACAGTAAAAACAATTGAAGCTTGGCAAATCCAACAGTGTCAATGAAGTCAAACAAGGGAACTTAATAAACTCTGAAATTGCTCCTTCTGGTGTTGCTTCAATTCCTGCAATGATTTCCACCAAGTTCTCACAATGTTTCAACTCTAGATTTTCAAGATTGACAAGATCCTTGCCTACTGATTTTGGGAACAAGCTTGTAAGGCTTTTACATGTATCAACACGCACTTGTTGTATAAGTTGAAAGTCGAGTATCCCATCAGGATCTTCATTCCAAATGCTATCCAAATTCGGCAGCTTTTCTAATACCAACTCCTTCAGCGAAAATTTAATTGGCGGGAATGTCTTGTCTTTTGTTATGCATTTCACATCAAATATAGTTTTTACAGAACTACAATTTTGAACTTCCAATTTTCGCATGTTATTTAAAAAGGGAAGTAAATGAAGAGGTATTACTTCGGATAAAAATTCACATTGATGCACAATCAAGGACTCCAAATTACCGAAGCATGCTTCACGGACTGGCAATGAGCCACGCCACATCTCTTGAAAATATAGGCTTTCTCTGAGACCAATCTGCACATGGAAAACAAGAAACTTAATTACTCCAAAGTTACAGTTAATCAGGTTTTGAATGGCAGTAATCTATTAATTATTATTTATTATCTATTTGCCTAACACATATATTATGTATTAAGACGTGGTCGTCTAAATTCGGTCTTACATGGGTCGTATGAGTTTGACTCTCCACATTAGGAGACTTGTGTCAAATCACAAGGGATACATTCATAGCAATCATAGCACCAATACATTCATAGACTTTTAAATTTCTTACAGTGTCATAATTATTTACAATACATGTTTTTTTAAAGATAATGAAAAATATTACGAAAATATAGTGACAAAAAAATTGTAAATGAAGTCGACTGGAAACTGAATAAAGTCATGAAATTTAAAAAAATTCACCTAAATAGAAGATGCATATCATGATATCTAAAAAATATTTTTAGTTTAATTTTAAATAATATTAATAATAAGACTAAGTGATATCAAAGTACGTAAGGTTGGTCTAGAACATTTCAATATATAGAAGAGCATTAAATGAAAATGGTATTAGATACACAAAAATTTTTGGTGAAAAAACAAATTAGCCAAAAACAGACTTGTAGTTCTAATTTTTTTTTCTTTCTTTCTTGGCATTACTACTTTTCAGCAGAATAATTTTAACTTTGAAAGAATGAAAGACGTACTTCTTTGTTATTCATTTTGCGAATAGTGGTATCAACATCATCTTCCCATTGGACTTCATATGGATCCCAGTAGCTTCGTCCTGAGCTCAACTTGACTGAATCTAGATCTATCTGGATGTGGGGACAGAATGTTGCCATTGTCGAGAGTTTGCCAAACATGGATAAGTGTTGCAATGATGGAAAACACAAAGTACGTTTGCCTGAGTAAAACCATCTCAGCATTGGCAGCTCTTCAAGATGCAAAACCTGAAGCTGCTCAAATATTATGTTCTCATTAGATTCATCATCCTCTTTGCATACTATCTCTCGCATTGATCTACAATTTCTTATCTCCATATGCTTGAGTTGACTCAAACTTTTTGCTGTTGATGATGTGAACAGATACAACAAACCATTGCAATAATTTACAATCAATTTCGTCAGACTAGAGAAAGACACCTTGCTTGCTACTAAGTAGTTCTTTATATCAAAACATATCTTCACTTCCAATGTTTGGATATTATCAAGGATGGGGTGTATCCAAGAGTGATCCAAACCAATGGATTTGAGTCTCAAAAGAGAAGATATGCTTAACCCTTTGAGAGCGAGATGCGATAGGAATTCAACGTAATCAGCCTTAGGTTTTTCCTCAAATAGCACTTCTTCAACCCTTTCTTCTGACTCTTCAAATTCAAGTTTTTGAGACTTTACTTCCCAAGTCAACTTGAAGCCTCTTATATCAAATGATAATTTCTCCAAGCTCTGAAATAGGAGATTAACCTAACAAGCAAAACAAGAAAAATTGCAGGCCACTGTCAATTACTCGTTTTAAATCAAAATAAATTAGTTTGAAACCTAACAGTGAATAAATAATGACATGCTAGAACAAATTTAGAAGTAACATGGGGCCGGAATTTGGACACTAAATTGTTTATTTCATTAAATATATCTTATATTTGTTAAAGCGGAATATGATTTTTTTTTTCTTTTAAAAAGAGGATAAATAATCAACTGGACTTCTCAAAGATAGAAATGTTGGAAAATACATTTTCTAAAAACTTGTTTATTGGATTAGTTCTATATTATTAATGATTTTGAATGATTTAATTGATATTAACGAAGGAATTTTGGAGATTGATTATCATTCTCTTATTCTTGAGGTTCAAAGTTATATTTTGTTAAAAAAATATCAAATTTTTAGTTTACTTGATTTCTTATCATACATACGAAGCTCTAATATAATTTTAGTTTATTATAATAAAAATGATAAAGTAATGCTATAATAGTTATACTATATATCTTTGCATTTAAAAATATCAATCGGTAAAAAAAATAGAATGTATTCAATTTATATAAAGTTAATGTAAAATAATTTTATTTTGACATCAAATTGAATATGACTAATTTGATACCATCAACAAATAAAGTGACCGACTACCATGACTAATTTAAAATTTTTAAAGGATGAATTTGATTAAAAAAAATTTTTGGGACCAATTTGAAAAACAAATGATCTTTTAGGGACTAATTTGACCATTTACTCATAAAATATAGACAAAGTCATTGTTACCTGTTCAAGTGGTGGAACTATAACTTGCTGGTCTATGTAAGCCTCTGACTCTTCACAATTGAATATCATCCATTTACAAGCTTGTATATATAATATTTTTAGCTTTTGAAATTGAAGCTTGTGTAGTCCCGGATAAAAGTATTTGAGCAGTGGCACTCCTCTTAGGCACAGGGAAGTCAGAGAACCAAACACAATCGATATGGTGTCTTCTAATTCTGAGGTTGTTTTATCCTCTGAAAAGATTTTTACCAACTGCTCACAGTTTTGTATTGAAAGATTGTTCATGGCAAGACCTTTAGTTATAGATGAAGGAAACACATATTCAAGACTATCACATCTATCAATGCTGAAATCTTTCAGAGCTTGAAGGTGAAAAGTTCCTTTGGGATCTGTATCCCATACATGTTTCAAACTTGGTAGATTCTCTAATGACAATTTTTTCAAACCAGACATTCCCATTGCTTTTGTCACTTGCTTATTGCTAATGTCATCCATATTAAAGATGACTTGCACTCCATTGCAATCGGATACTTGCAGATCTTCCAAATTCTTAAAGCAATGAAGCAAATGAGATGGAATTACATGCACAAGATAACCACATCTCTTCACAACCAAAGATTTTACATTCTGAAACCTGTTCACTTGCACCATGGTTTTGTCACACCATACTTGTTTTAACTCCGGGTGATTGGAAAGCTCCAAATGAACCTATAAAATAATAATTGGGAAAAGAAAAAAGATCACTGATTTGTTTTTAAAACGTGTTTCCAAAATCTTCATTTCTTTTGGTGAACTTTGAAGAACTGCATTTAAAATTTTATGAGCCATGTAAATGATCTGGGGATTAGTGTCTGGCGGTATGGAAAAATTTTTCTACATAAACAAATTGTTTAAATGCAGAAAACTGAGAAAAGTACTGTCAAGAGAAGGAAATGGAATACCTTATCTGCAAACACCATTTGAATGGTGGCATTCAAGTCACCTTCCCAATATCCTTTTCCTTCCTCATGATAACGTTCACTGGCAAGTACACATTGTAGCCTGGGTGCTCTTATGCGCTTTGCAGTGAACGTTTTCATCTTGGGACATTCTGTCAGAATCAATTTTTCCAACAACGGCACCGAAAACTCACAATTTGCGTTGCTACAGAAACTTGTAAGGTTGCTGAGTTGTTCAAGTTGTATAGTTATCAACTTGGCAAAGACAATTTTAATGTCCTCGTCATTTCCCTGCTCATCCTTGGTAACTATTTCATTTAATTGACGACAATAGTCTACCTTCAAGGTAGTGAGTTGAACCAAGCTCTTTGCTGTTGAGCATGTCATTAGAGTTTTCAATTCACCACAACCAGATACTTTCAAGTATGTCAAGTGAGTGAAGGACACCGAGGAATGTGCCAACCTCCTCAATCTTTGACAACCCATTAAGACCAAGCGGTGCAGTGATCTCTGAAGAGCAGGATCTCTTTCAAATCCAATATCCTCCATATCTAGACTTTCCAAAATCAATTCCTTAAGCAGTAATACTGTTCCCAACCTTTGCTGAGGACCAGTGTTTCCACTTGGCACGAACTCTCGAATCCCCCAAGAAATACTCAATTCCAAAATTTGAAGATTAGGAATGGTGTGGAGGAAGCAGTATAAAGTCTCATCAATGCTCGGCCATTCCTCCAAGTAAAGGTGTGTCAAAGAGTTCAAGCAGTACTTGCCTCTATTGCTTACTAACCACCGCACGTTTCTTGAGTCGATATGAAGATGCTCCAACTTGAAAATTACCTGTACATCAATTTAAAAGGGTAATGTTAGGGAGACAAAAAAAAAAAACAGCCAGAACTTACCTTATTTATCATTCATTAATTGTTGCGACAATTAATGAATGCTAAATAAGGTAAGTTATAGTTGTTTTTGGCTGATTTTTTTTTGCTACCAAACATTTCCGAATTCAAAAATACTTTTATCAGTTGTTATCAATCTTTGTTTTTCCTATGTTATAAAAACAGGTTTTATGCGAATAAGTTATAACGCAAATGGCATAGTCTCTCCATACTCACCTAAGAGGTTGCGAGTACGAGTCTCTCTATCTTCGATAAAAAAAAGTTTTATATTACACCAAATTATCGGATATAATATTTTTTTAAATATAATCATTTTAACTTAAAAGAAATTCACATTTTATAATTTCAAATACAAAAAGAAGTATCAAACTTCTTAAATAAACAATAAGACCCTAAATTTTCTTGTTTCCTATATTTTCCCTCTTCTTCAATCCAAATGTAATTATCAAACACCAATTGCAGCTATGGAAGTTTAAAACAATGATACCTCCTTAATAAAATACCTATAATATATTAATATATGATTGATTTACCAATTAATAGAAAACCTTTCATGTGTACCACAGAATTAGATGTTCCAATAATAGTGTATTTTAATCATAAAATCAATACTAGCCATTTATTTCAATCATAATATATATGTCTACATTTAAAATTAATAATTAAAACTACTAAAACACATAATTAAACAGTACACTTGAAATGCTTCCAGACTAATATATAAACTAATGCTAAATTTAAATTATTTTATATTAAAAATATTTTACAAAATATTTATTTGATAATTCCTATATAATTTTTATGTCTTCTTATTTGATATTGATTAGATAATTTATGTCTTCATATTCAAATTAACTTTTATCTCTATTATCTACAGTTTTTTTTTTTTTATCTTAGAGATAATATGCAAAAACAACTTAGGTATTAAGAGAATATAATTGAAATTTATAGCAAAAACGGAAATGACTTATAAGGATGTATTGACTAATTAAGTAAGAAGAAAATTTCACCATTTTCTTTAAATATTTTCTGTGAGTTTTGTTAATAAATGTCTCTGAAACATTTGTTAAGAAGCTGAATAACAAAGCAAAATAACTTTATTAAAAAGATAAGATTTAGAAGATTTAATGATATTAAATGCATATAAATTTACTATTCCATAAAATTGTTTGAATTTTTATATTCAAAGTGTCCTACTCGTATATGATTATATGAATGGAGCAAACAATTAAGTCATAAGTTTTGCAAATCACTTTTATACCTTTTCAGCCGATAAGAATGCTTTTCCTTCTTCATTGGCACTTTCTGTTTTGAATATTTCCAGATTTGGACACCCAGACATTGTGAGTTGCTTCAATTTTGGACACTCTACAATATGTCTCCCTTTGTACAAACATCGGATGCTTGGTAAGTCACTAAATGACAAGGAGACTACTTCAGGAAACATCAATGGTGGTTCATTGCTTGTTTCTGATACTGTATCCCAAGCAATGATTTCCTCCAATTCATGACTTGAGGTTATCGAAAAACTTTCTAGTTTTCCAAGATCCTTGGCTATAGAAGCTGGCAACACATTTCTCAATGTGTTACAATCAGAAATCTTTATGCTCTGCAAATTTGTGAAGTTAACCACTCCTTTTGGATCTACACTCCACACTTGCTTTAGATATGGGAGATAACGCAAATCAATGAGCTCCAATAATGCAGATTTTGTGTCATTTTGTTGCGGAGGATGTCTACTTTCGAAAATGAATTCCACCGACTTACACCAATAAACCTTTAAGCTTTTTAAATGCAAATACCAGCATTTCGTGTGATCAGGAAAAACCTTGTCAAGCTTATTGCAATAGTTAATCTTGACAGAAACGAGACTAGGAAATGAATCTGCACTGACTTCGTCTTCACCTGGCCATATTTTCTGTAACATCTCCATTGAAAACAATTCGATTTCCTCCAACTTAGGAAAGATACAAACCTGTGTTGATGTAAAAACAAGTCATTTGACACGATGATGAGCATTGCAAATAAAATGCATTAGCACAAAACATAGAAGATGTCCGCACCTTTGAACACTCATTCTTATTTCCTCCGATGATGAATAACTTCTCCATCAGTGGACAACTACCTATGGAGATGCTTTTTAGTTTATTCAGACAACGAGCCACAGACAATGAGCATAAATATGTCAAGTTACAACAGTCGTCCAAAGTTAGTTTTATTAAGTTTTGAAACCAATCATTTGAAGGCCAATTGTTCCATATCCGATGGATCTTGATTGAGAACAACTTCAAGATCTCTAACTTTGGAATTTCTACCTGCAGGAAAAAAAAATACACACACCATGTTATTTTGTTGGAATCACTATGCTAAACTGTTAAATACATATTATTTTAAGCTTTTGGAAAGCCATACATTTTCTTCAAAGAGACTCTTCTCATCTTCTGCTGGGAGGATTTCCCTGTCATCGATCTCGCAAAAACTGACAAATGATGGTAACTTCTGTAACGTCAAAGAGCATAACTTATAAAGCACAACTTTGGTGGATCCTTCTCCTTCCTCCCCAACAACTGCTTGTAGAGAATCGCAGTCAGAGACATAAATTGTTTCCAGACTAGTAAGAAATTTAACAATGTAAAAGAAGAATATGTTCTTCAATTGGGGGCACATTTGCACTTTGATTGTCTTTAGTCTAGAGAATGAGGAATTTGTAATAGGACTGCAACATATGTTCTTTATGTTCTTTAGGTTGAACAGGCTGAGGAACTCTAAACTAGGAAAAGCATCCTGGGGTTGTGACAGCTCCATTGAGTTCACAATATACTCAATGCCCTTGTTATTTGCGATTGACAAGTGCTTCAGATCTGGAAATCCATTGAGATTTAGTTCATAAAATGCATTTTGAACTCCATGTAGTTCTCCCAACAGCAAATTCACCACTCCTTTGAATAGCAATTTGACTCCTTTTAGGGAGTGAATATCCATGCCACGCTCTAGCTGCAATGCCAAAGACCTTGAAGCTTCATATTTATTGGGTATCTTAAAATCCTCAATTGAAATTGTCTCAAAGTCTCCAATCACAATCTTGTAGTCATTCAACTCGTGAAAGAACAAGTCTGCTGGTAAAACTTCAGCACTAGGGATGCAAACATCTATAGAATTCAATTGATGCAAATGTTTCAGTTCGGAAAGAACTGAAGTTTGACTACGATTTACTTCTTCCTCCACCTCCATTTTTGTCAAGCTGTTTCTTATATGCAGTTCCTCCAAACTAGTGAAACTCGATAAAGAAAGAGGTCGAGTCAATCTGCTTATTGAACAATCGCTAATGTCTAGCAACTGTAATCTGCATAAGCCTTCTAACTCTGTTGGCCAATCTTCAATTCTAGATCCTGAAAGGCTAAGAATTCTTAAATTTTTCAATTTATTTATAATCGACAAGTTACCTAGAGTGCAGTTCTCCAAACAAAGCATTCTGAGGTTCGATAAGCATTTAATTGAAGACGGTAGACTTGGTAGATGAATCCCAGATAATACTAGTACTCTGAGTTCTTCCATTTTTTCAAAAAACCTGTCTGGTATTTCCAAACTTGAATCATCAGTATCAATATGGAAGAATTTGAGTTGAGGAGAGTTCAAGACTTCTGGGAGTTCAACCACGATTTGACTCTTGTATAGATGAATTCCAGTGCAGCTCTCAAGTTCTTTCTTGTGAGGCCAGACATCCAACGTTTTATTTCTCAGGATAAATACATTCTGATTCTTGCACGCCATTGACAGAGCAGCATCTCGAATTATATCATGCATATTGAAACTGTCGTTGGAAGTACTATCCAACAAGCCTAAATCTTTTAGCTTCTGGATTGACTCAGATATGGTCTTGTGGGCATCCCTCAGTGTATGGACATCTTTAAGTGTGCCCAAACCATAGCAGTACTTCACCAAGTCAGCAATTAATGATGGATGACCCATTTGAGCACACATTAGGAAAGTGGACTTGAGCTCCTCACTTGCTAGAAGATCATAGCCCATCATTACATGTTTCTCCATGTACTTTTGCACTTCATTTGATTCTTGTTGGTTTTTGAGTCTTTCTAGTTCGCCTTCCCACTCTGACTCGCTCTTGTTCTGTAACGACTTTCCGACTAGAATAACTGCCATTGGTAATCCTGCACAGTACTTGTGAAGAGTTTCTGGCTTGAACTTGGGATTTTCATTTGACAATCCAACCACCTTCTTGAATAATGTCAAAGTTTCTTCAATGTCTAACTCGGGGACAAGAACAACTGATTTTTCTTTAACATTCATTTTATTGCGCAACACCTCTTTATATCTTGAAGTGATGAAAATTTTACACCCCCTGGTTGTCGTTTGCTCTTCCCCCTCCGTTCTTTCTTGGCGCATCATGTGGCTTGAAACATCATCATTATCAAATGGAATCCCAATCTCATTCAAGTCCAATTCATCCCAAAGGTCATCCAGGATCACAAGGGTATTCTCCTTTTTCAGCCTCTTTCTCAAAAGTGCTGCTCTCCCCTTCTGACCTTCATCTCCAAAAGTTAATCCTAAATGGTCGGCAATATCTTGTTGAACCTTTTGAATGTCTGGATCTTTTTTCACAGTTGCCATGGCCACCTTGTCGAACCTGCCCTTGGCTTGCTTTGCAATTTGTTGGACCAGAGAGGTCTTGCCCACTCCACTAGGTCCATGTAGTCCAACAATTCTCACCGTTGAATCTTTTAACTGCTCCATGACCTTCTCAATCATACCTTTCCTTGATTCAAATTTGAGGTAGTCATCACCAGATGGATTCCTATCCTCAAACGTGGGAGCTTGTCGATAAGAAATATTTGCACTGTCAGGGGTTTCATCATTCAGCTCTTTGATTGCCGGTGCCAATATCTTTGCTTTCCTGCCAAGTTGACGCCTGTGCCACAAAAAAGGGAGAGCCCCGCTAGAGCATCCCCCGCCAAAGCAACTTGTCTTGGACCTGAGGGTTCTGTCATCGCGAAACTCCTTACTTTCTTCTCTCTTTGCCGCCACCCTGTTACGCCAATCTTGAGTAGTAGGTGTGATTTCTTCTGCATTGTTTTCTGCAGCATCAACTAGTTGCTTCACTGTTAGCTCATTCTGCTCAAGTTTCCCGTCGAGTTCTTTTAGACCCTCAACATAATCTTCGTAATTGATAATATAATCAATTTGTCGAATACTCGCTTCCAGGAGTAAGTCAACAGCTTTCTCTAACGGTTTACACATAAGGTTTCCCATTCTTCTGGGTTTTCTACCAATGTATCTCCATCCTGTAAAAAAACATGGAAACAAACTATGAAGGCCAACTAATGGAGGAAATTAAATTAAAATACATGAGATATCTACCAAAAATTTATAAGGACACAATCTACTTTAACCTATATTTTTAAATATTAATGACTAATTGATGATCAAAATAATAAATTCTAATAGTCTCTTAGTATTTTTCAAAAATAATATGAATAGATAAAATTACTTTCATGAAAAAACAAACACGACATTGTTTTTTCTTAAAATTAAATCACAATTTACGGTAAAGACAGAGACAAAATTAATGATATCCATATTTTTTAAAACAAATATTTTAAAGTTGAAAAAGAAAATATATAGAACAATTATTTCAAAATAGTATGTAGAAGTATAAGTACTATCCGAGTCCGAGACAACCCAAGGTATAACAAATCACAATCATATCGATCCTTTCAAGAAAAAAAAATCACAATCATAAGCTTTTCTCCAAGTGATCTTTTATTAAAATAAGAGGTGACCTTTTTCGGATTTCTCTCTAACATGGACCAAAAATATCTTTACGTTGTAAAATAATAATAATAGAGGAGTAGTAGATATAAAATTATGCAGAGAGAATAAGAAATTTATTACTAATATTAATATAGTATCATTAAATATACTTGAATGTCAAATATTTATATCATATATTTTTTATAATAATATATTCATCATATCACAATTATAACCACTATTTACAAATACAAAATGCATTTGAGTTTGTTTTGTATTTGACGTATTTCATAAGGTATTTCATAACCTATTTATAGGTAAATTTATGATATAAAAGTCATTACACATGTTTGGGAAATTTAACCAAATAAATTAGATGGAGCACATTTAATACCTAATTAATAGAGTCACCAAAAAAATATCTAATTAATAGGATAAAATACATGCATAAATCAAACACATACTAATATTATAAGAAAGTCTCAAAACAAATAACATTATATGTATCATGTATGTCTTTATTCATCTATTTATATAAATCAAATTCATTGTATTCGAATTAGGTCTTTTAGTACTAAATCAAATTAAATAAATTCAGATTCAAATTAGTAGTGTTTTATATATCTATATAAATCAAACTTATTAAATTCGAATTTAGCCATTATAGTGCTAACTACTAGTACACTAAATATATATAAAGTGAAACTAGTTGCTGACCATGAAAATAATTAAATAAGGGAAGTCAAGGGTTCATATGACCGTAGTGAAGACGAAGGCGAAGGAGCTGGCAAACACAGTGAAAGGTTTAGGAACTAGGCGACAGATGCGAACGAAGCTACAGACAACGCGACAGCAGAGACGAGCGGCGAGCCACACCGAACAAGGACGTGACGACGACGACGAGAGACACCACAACGCAGTGCAGGCGAGCCACAGACGGAGGTGACGACATAGTGACAGAGACGCACCAGAGCCAATGAGGAGCCGGCGATCGTTAGTGAGAGAATGTGAGAAAGTGTGGACTCCAGAGTTCTGGATTTCAGGGGAGGCTGAGTGAGATTGAGAGAGAGCATGGTGGGGAAGGAACGAGGGTTCAAGGGTCTAGGTTAGGTTTTTTTAACAAGCAAAACGACGTCGTTTTGAGCAAGGTGGGTAAACAAAAAAGTGTGTCAAACCGGCCGGTTATTAAAACCAACAGTTCACCCGTTTTTATCAAAACCAGCCAGTCTGAACCAGTTTGAAGAGTATGAGTTTTTTATTTTAACTTTTAAGTATAAATTAAATTGGAATTTGGTTCTTTAAAAGTATTTTTTTTTGGATTGGTATTTGTATTTATTTAATGTATCATGTTTTAATTGCTATGCAAAAAGTAATTTTATGTTCTAATTCATCATAAATAAAAGTATTTATAGATAAAAAATATTGGTATAAATGTGACTTTATAAAATTGATTATGATTAAGAATTAGATTGATGGCATATAATTTATGTTGAGATATTTTTTGCACTAAATATTAATGTTAGTTAAAATTATATTAAAGCGTAATTTATTAATAAGATATAATTTATATATTTTTTATATTATTTTTTTAATTTAGTTTTTACAATAATAGTGTCTAATTCATTTAAAAATAATTAATGAAACAGATTTTAACATACACATTTTTTTAAATAAATGTTAAAATGGGCTAAAAAATTAAGATTATTAGACCTCTATAAATATAGGTTAGAACAATCATACATATTGGATAATAGATTTTTATTTACAAAAACTAAAATTAAAAATAATTATTAATATTAATAAATATACACTAATAAACTTTTATAATTAATCAATATTTAGCCTGGACATAGTCCGGATTTTACACTAATTTTTCTTCTACAATCAGATATTTCAACCGGATCGACTTTGTGACTGATTCGTCGATTTTTCAGCTGATCGGTCGATTCGATGGCAGAAATATATCAGGAATTGGAATTGAGGCCGTGTAGAGCTAGAATTGAGGTGGCAAAACGAACACAGCAGAAAACGACAGACCATCAACGATACGACTAACTGCTTTCTATGTAATGAAACAGGACGCAATGAACATAACGGCAGACACAGCGATGGTAAGTGTTGTCGTTGCTGTAGAAAGACGGAAACTGTCGGTGCTGGTTCACTGGAAAGTGTTCACAGAGAGAGAGAGAGAGGGGGTGTAAAGAAAAAAGGGGATTAGAGTTTAGTTTTATCTTGATTTTTTTTAATTAGTAAAAATATTTTAGTAATATCATTTATTTAAATTTTTATTTTAATCTTAAACCAAACAAAAAAAATATAATTTAATCCTAAATACTATATACTAAATAAAATACAAAAATTTAATTTAATTTTTGTCTATAATATCTGTCTTTCAATTTTTGTTTCTCTTTTAAATAATACTTAACAGCCAATATTATTCTATTGCAATTTCTCTATTATCATACTTTTTAAATTCAAAATTAAATTAATCATATTATTCAAGGACCTGGATTGTATACGCTCAATTGAAATTAGTTTAAATTAGTGTAGAACCCAAAAAATTCATTAGCAATTAATTTCAATTTGGATAGGGTTGCCAATCCGATCCGCAGCGGGCAGAGTAAGGTGTGGGTAAAGTTCTCGAGCGGGTCGGATAGGGTGCGGGTTGAGTTTCAACCCTACCCGACCAACTCGCACTCTATATATGTTTATATTATATACTTATATAAAAATATGTTTTAAGTCGATGTTGAATCAAATGCCTCTCACTAAATGCAAAAGATCCTTAGCCATTAAAAGAAAATCATTAATTGATAATTTAATTTTTTTTTTACATAAAAATCAGTTCTATTTTAAATTATCATCAAGTTATATAATAGTGTTATATATTTTTTGTAACTCGCAGGTAGGATCGGATATATAATTTCACAACTATATTAATAAATTTATAATTTCTAATGGCATAAAAAATTATATTTTTTATATTCACAAACATTAAAGTCTTTGTAATTATAAATATCTAATAAATATAATTATAAACCAAATTTTTATTCAAAATATAAGTATAAATATTCTCTCCAAAGCAAAATAAATATAATCCAAAACATAATTATAAATATTGCCTCCAAATAACATAAACATAATTCAAAACACTCAATTTTTATCTTCATACTCTTGTAAGTTAGGTTGGGAGAAGTTAGGTTTTGGCAAAAAATTGCAAAAATACCCCCTCACTGAAAAAAACCTTAGCCCGGCGGGGAAGCCTGCCCCACCCCGCCAAAGTCTGCGAAATCTCGCGGTTTAAGCGGTGCGGGTTAGGTGGGCTTTTGCTATTTGGCGGTCTCGATTTTCTAGCCCAGTCCGCCTTTTTTGGCGGGTTACGCGGTCCGAGCCGATGGGTTTAGCCCCGTTTGCCACCCCTACCCGCGGGTTATGAGCGGGTAGGGTTAGGGTTGAGATATTCTCAATCTGCGGGTAGAGTAGGGTTGAGTTTATATAAAAATCTCAACCCACGGGTAGGATTAGGATTGGATCCAAATCCTACCCTACCCTACCCATTGCCACCCCTATACCCTACCCTACTCTACCCATACTCCTAATATATTATATAATATATATGCAAAAGTTATGTATGTAGTAAAAAAAATGAGTGTTGAATCTACAATTTTTTTCTTATAAAAATCTAAAATAACCACTAAACTAGTTGATGATCATATTAAAAAGGAAGAAGGGACAAAAGTACACCTAAAAGTTCATACGCTGGACAGTAATACACTTGAATCGTTTAATGAGTCATGCGTGTACAGTAATTATATACTCTGGCGGACAAAATCACCATTCCGGCCATCAACGTATGGCGTGGTTAGTTTGAGTGGACAGGTGGCTCTATTTTATCTTTGCTGGCACGTTCACAGTGAGTGACTTGGGTATTTAGTGCCAACTCAAAAAAATTAATTTATTTTAATGATTAATTAGGCAAAATTAAGGGTGAAACCCTAACATCTTCTTTCTCTTCCACCCCTTCATTGATTCACACCAAAAGCTTGAAACTTTGATTGATGGTGTACCTCAATTTCTCTTACAGGGCTGAATCTGCAGTTTCAACCTCCAATTCTCTCACACCATCACCTTCTTTTTCTTCTTCTTCCACCGCCACCACTTCAAAAAAATAGAACAACAAAGAAAAAGAAAAACCCATCAAGATCCAACACTTCCATTACAGTGACCTTGAAGCTGCCACCAATGACTTCTCAGAGCGCAAGCTCCTCGGCAAAGGAAGCCATGGTTATGTCTATAAAGCTGTAATGGTTTCTTCTTCTTCCTTTGCATCTGCATCAGAGTTCATCATCAGCAACAACGAGGTTGATAATGAGATTGATATCTTGTCCAAAATCCAGAGCAATAATAGCAAGCTTCCAAATTGGGGAAGAAGGGTTCGTTTGGCATTGCAAACTGCAAAGGAAATTGATACCCTTCATTCATCAATACCACTTGTGATCTACAGAAATCAACAAATGTTCTGATTGATAGAAACTTCAATGCAAGGTTAGGTGATCAATAATGCCCAAAAACTCAACCCTAAACAAATGCCCACAACCATATTTTTAATACACTTTATTTCACCTTTAATCGTATTAACTGTCTTTTGTAACTGTTGCACATCTTCTTTCAATTTGATGGCACATTCTGTAAGCTCATTCATCTTCTGGTATGATTGTTTCAATGGCCTTTTTTCAGATACAACCTCTGTCCCCACATTTCTTGTTTTTCCTTCTACTTCGTCCAGCTAAACAAAATACTCACAAGGATCTGTCTGGATTTCACTCTATTCCAGACTTGAGTACCACAACTTCAATTCTGTGCAAATACTTGCCATTGTTGTACTCAAACTTCTTCTTCTTCTTCTTCAACAACGAAGATCCGCCACCAACAACGCTGCCATAATTTAGGGATAAAGAGCTCGATTTTTTCTAGAGTGAGCCCATATTCTTAGTTATTGGTTAAGGTGTTAGGGGTTTCAACACATAGCATCTTTTTTCTGAAGATAAAAGAGAAGGAAGGGTTTATTTTAATTAATCATTAAAACAAATTATAATTTCTGAGTTGGCACTAAATGCCCAGGTCACTCACTGTGAACGTGCCAGCAAGGATAAAATAGAGCCACCTGTCCACTCAAACTAACCACGCCACACGCTGATGGCCGGAATGGTGATTTTGTCCGCCGGAGTGTATAATTACTGTGCACGCGTGACTCATTAAACAATTCAAGGGTATTACTGTCCGGTGTATGAACTTTCAAGTGTACTTTTGTCCCTTCTTCCTATTTATAATTATATGTTAGATTTTTTTAAGATTTTATTATTTTTAATTTTAATTTAAACAATTTTTTATTTTTTATTTTATTAATATGTATGAAATTTGGAACGGTTAAATTTTATATTTGTTTAAATTTTTTTTATTTTTTTACGGGTAGAGTCGAATAAGTAGGGTTTAGAACTTTAGAGTGTGGGTAGGGTTAAAGTTGAGAAATTCTTAACCCGCGGATAGAATAGAGTAACATTTTTAAAAAGTTTTCAACCGATAAATAAAATTAGGTAGAATCAAAATCCAATCCTACCTTACCCGTTACCAGTCCTACACCTAACCTACTAAAAAATTCTATAAACACTTTGGCCTAATCTTTCTATCTTTCATAAAAATACGAAATAAAGAACAACTATAATGATAAACAATGAACTGAAATTAGATCTGTCCAAGTTTTAAATTAGTGAGTCAATAGTTTAACATGAGTTACATTAATAAATTATTTGATCTATTAATAATTAAATAAGTATATAAATTATAATAAAATCATAATTTAAATAATAAAAATAAAAAAGTTAATATTATTATTGAATGATAATTAAATTATATATGTTATAACTAAATCATAAAATGTATGTAGGAAAGTACGTAATAAATATGTGCAATGGACCCTATACCTCTCAGTCCTTAGGCAATATCATCAGCAATCCACTGCATAT
Source organism: Arachis duranensis (assembly GCF_000817695.3). Lineage (NCBI taxonomy): Eukaryota > Viridiplantae > Streptophyta > Magnoliopsida > Fabales > Fabaceae > Arachis > Arachis duranensis. The sequence continues at coordinate 87,753,859 of NC_029773.3, read as the reverse complement.
CTTCTACATTTTTCTTCTCCAGATGAATCACCCGTTCATATGTTCTTGAATATCTCCACACAATCCTAAACAAGACAATTGAAGCTGTTGACTGTTGAGCAAGTCTTGACAAAATAAAGCTACAAATTAAAGGAAAAACAGACCTTTTTACTTTTTTAGTCTACGCTTCGATTCAGATGACCCCACATTTAGAAACTGCCGCTGCAAGTGTAGATGACGAATGAGCTTTTTTTTTTTTTTTTTTACAGTGACAGGTGAATGAGCTTAGATATGCAAAAGAAGTTAGGTTTATTTGTACCCAAAAAGGGATAGATTGCAAAAGAGATGAAGCTGAAAAATGTGTTTTGGGATGAATGGAAAATGAGCTCGTGAAGCAAGCAAATAAATGGTGAAAGTGAAACACCACTTGTCCGTTAACATATCTTTTTCTTGAATATTGTAGCTGATATCAAAGTCATATTATATATATATATATAAATATATTTTGACATGCAGATGTCAAGATGCAAATCTAAAACTATATGTGATTTATTAGAGGGACCAAAAAATCGTTGACTAAACCCCGTCCACACCATAGGCATTCGAGGTAAGTGTGGATCGGAGGCACATGGACCCTCGTGGTGTGTGGGATGGGAGGTAAGGTGCAAATTCAATTGGTTATGGGTTACCAACTTTTTGTCCGTCATTGGTGACAGATTTTCAAATAAGCTACTCTCACTTATCCTTTCTAAATTTTCAAATCAGCATACAGCGTACGTGAATTAACGTGTACAAGGAAGAAAGAAAGAAAGAAATAAATAGGGGATCTTTCTAAGTTTCTATATTTTCAGATCGAGCATGCATGAATTCTCGTGCATTATGATGGAATGGGGGAGATTAAAATATGGCAGAAACTCACCTGCAGTCGACTGCAGGTGAAGTTGTTTCTGGATGACTGACACGTATTACTATATGGTTTAAAAAAATCGGTTTATTTTATATAAATGATTTATTTAAAAAAACCGGTTTGAATTGAACCAAACAGTTACTTTTATTCTTCTCTTCTTCGTTTCGCACGTAAAATTCGTTCTCTTTCAATCCCTTTTTCAGAACTAATATGAAACTTTCAATTAGGTATGTTCATTTTATTTATATTTCTTAATCAAATTTATTATTTCAAATGTATTTCTTAATTTATGTTTTTATTCATTCCTCTGTGAATGATGAAAATTATTTAATAAATACGTATATATTTATGTCATCACACCATTTTGATGTTCAGGATCATAAATGCCAAGATAATTCATTTATGTGATGGAAGACAAAAATGTAATTATGGTATAACGTAGACTAGTTTGATAGCATGAACATTGTTGAAATTTTGGCATGATCTCTTTCATATTTGTTATATGTCTCTTTAGTTGGTGATGTTATAATTTATTGTGATGATATGATGGTAGTTTAATTGTATGAGTAACAATAATTTGCATGAAAATAGTTTATTAGTAAAATAAAAGTTAATTGATTGATTACCATAAAATTTAATTTAACGATAAATTTGTAATTGAATATATTTTTACAGCTTAATTTAAAATCTGTTTACAGCTTAATTTAAAAGCAACTGAAAATGTAAGTTATGGGAAACAAAACAAAATTTATCAAGAAAATAAAAACAGAGACACAAAAAAAAGATAAGTGATATCATTTATGCCATTCCTATAGAAAAAACCGTGAATTTTGTTTCTTTTTTAGAATACTAAATTTTACTTTTTCAAACAATTTGTATACATATATTTGACAAAAATTAAATAAAAAAGGTTTCAGATAAATTTAAAGAAAAATTGGTCAATATGAATGAAGAAAAAGAACATATCAAATTCATCTGTTAGGAATTTAGGAATAACAAGTAAAAAGAATTTAAATTATTTTAAAAGTAGTTATTTGGTCTATTCAAACCGGTTTTTTTAAATAAACTATTTGTATAAAATAAATTGATTTTTTTTAAACCATATAGTAACACGTGTCAACGATCCAGAAGCAACTTCACCTGCAGTCGACTGCAGGTGAGTTTCCACCTTAAAATATACATGTACAACTAGTGTTTGTTTTTTGAATATTTTTTTTTAAATGTTATCCATCCGTAAACGTGGTAACTAATTTATTCACCGCCGGTCATTCTTTCAAGGACAAACGGCTGATTAATATTTTCTGTCTAAAATAAAATTCAAACTTCTAATCTCTTGAATAAGAATCAGATAATGAACTGTTAGACTATATGCAAGTGATTTACTTTTTTTTTTTTATAATGCAACTATTCATAGTTGGGTTTTCTTTTTTTGTTTTCCCCCATGAATTGGACAGCCAACCATCTTTGGCTGTTACATCACACACTCACACAAACCATATATTTAAAGGTTTTATCTACTATTTGATCATTATTAAGATTCAAACTCAGATACAATATATTAAGAAGCAATATATCTAACTACTCAGTCAAAGCTTCAGTTGCATATTTGGATTCTCTTTAATTTTTTTTTAACAAAAGAGATCAAACAATAAAGTGAAAAGACAGAATCTCAAACAGAATCACAAATCAAAAAACACTGAAATAAATTTAAGAACAATTCCTAGTGTTATCTCTGATATTGCCATCAACAATAAAAGAAATCCAAGTTACACTATTCTCTATAACTGGTCAAGGATTTGTGAAATATCTCTTTTATTCAGAATTTTTGTTATTAAAAATCCGCTCATTTCTTTCTAGCCACACATTTCAAATTACTCCAAAGAAACATATGAGCCACTTGTTACGCTCCTCTTTCCTATTAGCAATGTCTGTCCAACTCTCAAAATGTTCTTTCAGTGAATCCGGAATAGACCACAGCCTCCCAAAGTCAGATAGCCAATCACACCACACCTTTCCATAATGTTTTGGTGAAATCATAACTGGATATGTCCTCCGAAAGTGTTTCTGACCGCATTACCTGGCCTGCACAAAGGAGTTAGTTGGAAAAATACTTTCTTTGTCAAACTTCCAAATAACTCTATCTTGGATATCACATGCTATCTTTAGTTCTTTATAGGCCGTAAGGTCTCATGCAATTAATCCACTAATAACAACTTCCACTGAAATAATTATCTCCTCTACTGAAAATTTCAAATTCACTCTAATCCGTTTCAAAACCCACAGTCTCCTATAAAAGATCTTCTTTGGTTTGAAACAGAAAAAAGCCTCAAAAAACTCGACTTTAAATAACCACTTTGTAGTCAAATGTCTTCCCAGAACCGGGTTCTCCTTCCATCACCCAAACAATCCAACAATCATCTTATTTCTCACATTATCCAACAATCATCTTATTTCTCACATTACGATCTTTGAACTGCAATATAAACCCCCTTGACTAGGCAGTGTTTGAGATGATAACATCACATTAGGATTCAAGTTATGATAAGAACATACAATCTTCTTCTATAATGGACACTCCTCTTTTGAGAAACGCCACCACCACTTGAATAGAAGGACTGTGTTCCTAACCACAGCATTACTCACCCTCCAATGCACCTAACTTTTTAAGAGTGTGAATCACTTTCCACTTAACTAACGCCAATTCTCTTCAAGTATCATTAATTTGAACCATTTTTATTAAAATTTCAAGAAAAAAAGAAAAGAAAAGAAAGGAGTGACGATCTTTTAGTAGAGATTTTTTCATTGTTGAAATATAAATCCTATTATAATTTAGAGAACAGAACACTATTTATTACTTTACACCAATTATATATAAAAACAAAAGTTGTGTTTGATTTTATTTTTCAATTTAATTTCCATTTGGTACTAATTTGATTTTATTATTTAATCCAATCTAATTCAAGTGATTGCGATTTTGTAAGGGTTTAAATTTATCTTTTAATCTACAGATTAAAATGATTAAATTAAATCGATTTTATCTCATTCAAATTTTAATATTTTATAATTTAAAATTTTTAATTATTCATTTTTTCCAAAATCAAAATATAACAAATCCAACTTTTAAAATATATAATTAATAATTTTTAAATTATTATTTTTTTCAAAATTGAATTAACCGAAGAAAGAATTAGATATTCAAATTGTTACAATATAATACAAATCGCAATGATTATTAATTTTTACCTTCTAAGATTCAAAACATAAAATAGCATACAAAATAAAATAAAGTGACATAAATATTTGAAAATTTATATTTCAGACAGATTAGTCTATTAAAAAAATACCAATAAAAATCCTCCAAAATAATAAATATGGACAAATTAATTTATTAGTATTTTTTTTTTCTTTAAACACTAATCTGTCCGAAGTATAAATCTTCAAATATTTATGTCACTTTACTCTACAAAACACTGCAATCGCATGCTTATACTTTACCATCACCACCGTTATATCTTGTGCGCATCCAAATAACTCGAAACATCAGCACCAACACCCTGTAACTAAAGCCATGTTACTTCAGATCAATCATAACCACATGAATCATAATGTTTTCAGTACTGTTGGAAGAGAACCATTGCATTATAACAATGTCCTGGAAGGTGAATCTCCCATTACAATAATCTAAAACTTTTATAGGTAATTAAAAAGAACACCCACGTGTCCCTGCCCTCATAAATAATACTTCTGTGCTTTTTGCATTCGCAACAACTTATACTGAACCAATTCAACCGGGCACAAGAATCTTATAACTGATATCACTGCCGCCCATATTGAGGTGGCATATTGTTTTCAGGTTGTCCCGGCGGAGGTCTTGGCCTTGCGTACTCAGCGAAGATAACCCAGCCATCCAAAAACTGTTTTGCATCAGAAAACATATCAGTCAGGGTTATTCAAATAAGCCACAAAACTGTGGCTGAAAGCAATAGCATAAGGCAAGCACTGCAGAACCAGAAACGTTGTCGAAAAGCACAAATCCATCAAATATGTTATAACCAATGAAACACCAACTTTGACGGGGCAACTCAATGGTGTGTCCATGCTTCTTATGTTTTATAGGATGAACTCAATCATGACAAGTTTCTTAAATCAGAAATCTAAATGTCGATCAAGATTCATATTCTATTATTTGTAGTTGAAATGTCAAACTATAAAATACGTACATGAGCTTGGCAATCCGTGCATAATCTACAGCTTATGAATATTCATACAGGCATTGCAATCCAGAAAATAACTACAGGGTATATAGGAAGGAAACTTTAAAACCAATTTTCAGGAAACCTGTGTATAAACAGTAGAAATGAGGTAGTTCAAATTCAAAGAAATGTGTTTGCAAAAACAAGAAACATTTAAGTTTATTGTATATTATTAAAGCATTAGTATCATTAGTTATAAATTGTGTCTTGTCAAGTTAAAATACACATACATGCAGATAAAAATCCGAGACAATAATCTCTACCAAGAAATCAACTTTGTCATATGGCTCATGATCATGGAGTAAGCATCGAGTTTAATTCAGCTTACCTTGCCATCCATGCCCTCGATGCCCTTTGCAGCATCTTCTAGAGTGGCATACTTCACAAAACCAAACCCCTTAGAGTAACCTGATACTCGGTCAGTTACCACCCTTGCTGAAAGCAGAAAAAGGGAGAAAGTTATGGTTTTCTAGTAGATTCCGAAGCATACATATAACTCTACAAAAAACCATAGTTGAAATTGATAAACTTAAATGTTCAAATTTTCAGAGAAGGAGAAGAAACCGTGAACAACTTCACCAAACTTTGCAAATTCGTCTCTCAACTTCTCTGAAGTAGTACGTTTGCTAAGCCCTGAAAGTTTTGGCAAACATAAAAATAACTTGGTCAACAAAACAGTCCATGTGACGAAATTTAAATCAAACCGATGGTGTATTACTTGGAAAGATAGCCAAATCTTAGTAGTGCAATGGACAAAAATTTTCTGTTACAGAAATGAAGTTAGAAACTGCAAAATACAATTGTGACATCTATTGCACTTTTTGTATATTCATTTTTGGCATCACCTAATAATTTATAGCCATATCAATCAGTTCATTCTAATGCCCAGATGCTTCTTTCTTAAGGATATGCTTATTTTATAAAACCGGTCTTTTGTCGGTTGGTAAAGATACACATCCAAGTTTTGAGTGAACAGTGTTGTCAAATAGTAGCTATGGCAGTATTATGGCGCTATAGTGTGGCAGATTTTACAGTGTGTGATGAGAATCCCATAGCACTGTAGATTTCACATCGCAGCCGCCATTCTCCATGGCAGCTGGTCACGGAAATAAAGCAGGAAATCCCTTTTTTCAAAAAAAAAAAAGGCATATTTATGATTTTAATTTCTATTTTGGAAAACTTCTATTTTTTTCCTAATTAGATATACACACTCTACCACTCAAAATAACCATCTCTTCCTATTCCCTCTTCATGTCCATGTTCTACCTCTGTCTTCCCTGCTTTTATGAGATGCATTCTCTACTTCCGGTTATTTAGTAAATATGATATGATTCTATATTTCTATCCAATTTAGTGATAAGTTTGATGAATATGATTTTCCAGAAATCTTAAATGTCTCTAATTTTCTTGAATAAACAAAAATAAGAAAAAGCACAACAATAAGTAAAAAATAAGTAAAAAACATAGGACAAAGTAATCCCTCCTCAGTGTTTGTGCTGGACTATCTTGTCATATTTATATTTTTATCAGGAACAAATTTGAATTATTCACATATCTTACCAATTAATTTGTCCAAATCCTTAGAAAATATTGAGGAGGGGCCATGTTGTCCAACATTTGAAATACGGGACAACCTCTAGCTACTTTTGTTAGCAGCATCAATGAAAGAAACAAGAGGAAACACAACAAGCTTCTTTTAAAAAACTTTCTTTATTGGAATGGGAACACGTTCAAACAGGTGAAGGATAGGGTCATGTTAACATTACACAACACTCATTAGCATTGACTGAAGTTTTAATCAAGCATGAAGCGTTTCAGACTAGAAGATCTTCCCCTTTTCTCCAAACCAATTAACTAGACATTAGACAATCGCTTTACTTCAAAAACCCAATTAACTAGTTAGCAACGCACCAACTTCGTGTCACTAATCAACACCTAATATGTTCGATTTAGCTAACAAACCATAATATCATATATGCATATGGGTTTAGCTAAAGGCACTTGCTAAGGTAACACATTTAGAAAGTTTTAATGTTTTTAAACTTTTTTTCATACAATACATGCTTTATAAATTTGAAGTTTTAGTCTTCCCACAAAAACTTTCTATATTTAACTCCTTAACAAGAGCTAAACCCAAATCATATTCATATCCAAACACAAAACAATCACAAATAACAAGTCAAATACAGTCTAACATATAATCTATATATGAAACCTTAAGAACCATGGTAGATCCAAACTTCAAACACGACAAAAACAGATGAGGATACCAAAACAACAGAGAACCAAAACTTTAAACATCACTTTCTATTTTCTACTGCAGTTACATCAACAAACCAAGTTTTCCAAAAATCATGAGGGTTTCATTAATACTCAATGGAAATTACAGAAAACATAAAACTTCAGGAGGAAAAAAATTGAGAAGGTAAAGAGGGAAACAGACCAGAGACGAAGAGGTTGGTGTTGGGTTCCGCCATAGGCCGAGCTGGCTGCGCCCCCGCCTGTGGAGGCGGAATGAAGGGGAAGCTCAAAGATGGCTTCGTCGTGTTTGTGCAGAAGAGCCGCCGCAAACCTCCGGGAGCTGCCAACGCTGCCGCCCTCATCGCCATGGCCACGGGTACTAGTTAACTGGTTCGATGGTTCAACCAAAATAATCGAATTATAAATAAACACACAAAAACATAATTATATTCTAAAGTAAATCTTAAAAGTACACTAATTAATCCAATGACCAACACCTAGAAAACCAATAACAAGAACAAATAACCTAATGGCAAGAAAAACTAGGCAGCAGCAATGAACAATAAGTCAACAACAACATTGCAAAAAATTTAATAACACCTAACACAATAGCAATTAAGCGACTAACAACTTAACAAATTAACAAATAGCAAAAGCAACACAGCAACCTGCAGCAAGAAGAACTAGGAAATCGCAAAAGATTTTTATAAACCCCGAAAAAAAATACAGCAACCAGAAACTGCAACACAACAACCACAACACAGAAACCAGCAACCACCGCAACAGATACCATCAACAAAAAGTGAAAAACACAGCAAGAATCAAAGAGGAGAGGATTACACCTACCAGAAACTGGAAGGCGAGCACGACGGTACTAGAACGAGACGGGCGGAAGGATAAAAATACCCGCGACGGCCGGAACTGGAAGAGGATCGCGACGGGTGGATGCGAGCACGACGTGAAGGCAACGGCGACGAAAACAAGAAGGGATGGGAAGACGACGGCGGCGGCAGAGCTCGGCGGCGGATGAGCAGTAAACGATGGCGTTTCAATATGAAAATTAAATTAAATAGCATTTTTCAAGTGAAATAGTAAATATCAAATTTGTGATTGACAAAATAATTCTTGAAAAATTTTAAAATTTGACAAAATCGTCCAACGGTGAAAAGATGACGTCACAGAAAATGCTGATGTGAATGTTGGAAGAGAGTTACAATGATGGCAGAAAGCTTCGACAAGGTTTCTGGCCACCTTTTTATTTTGTGTTCACTGTTTCTTCTTCTTCAATACGCCGTTGTATCTCCTTTCGCCATGGCAGCTGAAGACCATCATGGCATGCCACTATACCTCCCGCATTATTCATGTTTGCCGCTACTTCCTCCTCAACACGCCGCCGCTTCTTCCTCCTCAACACGCTGCTACGTCTTCTTTTGTGTTCCCTTGGCATTCCACTGCATCTCGCTGCATTATTTATGTTCGCTGCTTCTTTTTCTTTAACACGCCGGTACGTCTCCTTTTGGGTTTCCTTCTGCTATGACAGTACCTCTCCGCTTTTTCGTGTTCGCTGTTTCTTCTTCTTCAACACGTCGTTGCGTCCCTTTCGTGTTTCCTCCACTATGGCAGCATTTCGCTGTTATGTTCTCTTCTACCATGGCAAATAAGAAGGAGAAAAAAAAATCGGAAACATCGCTGGAGTTCTTTGTTATCATCGGAGCTCTTTTCCACCGACCACATCAATATTTTTCATTCATTGTGACATCATCTTTTTACAATTGGCTATTTTATCAAATTTTAAATTTTTTAAGTGACTATTTTGTCAATAACAAAAAACAAATAGCATTTATCAATGCTAAAATCTTTTAGATACCAATTCAATATTTATCTCTTAAAATTATTAAATAAAAATTTAGTTAAATCAATTTAATTATTTAACAATTTCTATTTATTAAATTTTATATGAACGCAACTGCACCTTTTAAGATGCTGTACAAGTACTCCGAGTAATGATATCCTACACATTAATTGTAGAAAAATTTGAAGTTTTTCATTGTGACAACAAAAAGACATATGAAAGATCATGTTATTAATTAGTAACAAAAAAAATTATAAATATTTAATTAATCGATTCATTTGACAAATTTATCTTAAAGTTGAGTTATTAATTTTGTCAACAATAACAAACCTTTAAATAAAACTCAAATCTACGCTAAATTAATTTCGGATTAAGAGATATAATAGAAATCCATACCATCTTTCGTGAATGATTTTCTTCGACTTCGAATCAATATTCGTTTATGGATAATCTATGAACAACATAATCTTGTGTGTGAGGGTGAGTTCAAAACTTCACAACTTTCTGATATACAAGAATCATTGCAGGGGATAAGACAAATTTGTAACATTTCACTTCAACCAACATTCACCATTTCACCTGAGTAATTAAGGGCTTATCTGATAACGAGGCTTCTATATTCCCAGCCACAAGTTCACACAATTTGATTATACATTCAGAAGTAAAAGCAGCACAATGTGGAGTCAAAACCACATTATCCATACTGAGTAGCTCTTTAGGAACATTAGGTTCATCTTCAAACACATCCAAAGCAGCACCACCAATTTCACCATCCATCAAAAACTTCACCAATTGCTTCTCATCAATAAGAGATCCTCTCCCAACATTCACAATGAACCCTTCTTTTCCCAATGCCAACATCACTTCTCTGTTTACTATGTGCCTTGTTTCCTCATTCAGTGCACAACAGAGAACAAGTGCATTGCTAGTAGCAGCAAGGTCAATAACACTGTTATAGAAAGGGTATGAAACTGCAGATTTTTTATGCTTTGAGTGGTATAAGATGGTGCAACCAAAACATTCGAGTCTCTTAGCAACTTCCATGCCAATGCTTCCGAGTCCAACTATGCCAATCCTCTTTCCTGATATCTGAAATCATCAATGCGTTATTGCTTTCAAAGTGAAGCTTGCAAATGAAGACATGTTCTAATAGAACATTTTTTAAATATCCAAACATGTATAAAAAATTGAAAGGATTAACGGAAAGAATGGAAGAATCCTTATCCTTAATCTTAATGCATTTATAAGTTTGAGCATATTTTTTTAATTTTAATATAGAAATAGATTCCTAAAACACGGAACAGAATAAAAAATAAATAAAGATGAGACTGGTGGATGCAACACGTATATAGATGAGACTGGTGGATGCAACAAGTATATATTTCGTTTGCAGTCTTGTTTACACGGTAAATGTATTTTTATAAAAAAAATTAAAAATAATAAAAAATATTAATAATATCAATAATTCAAATTTTTAGTATCTAACTAATACATAAAGAAAAAAATATGTACTAATTACATGCTAAAAGTTTATATACTTGATATTATTAATATTTTTTATTATTTTTAAAAAAAATTTAAAAATACATGTATCTCATTTACATTGTAAATCGTATCCACCTGTCTTATCTCGTTTACACGAGATACATGCAAAATTATTATCTTAGTTAGAGGAATATTTATTTCCGTAAATATTTTTTAAATTATTTATTTCGATAATTATTACATTTATTTAAATTATAAAAATAAAAAATCCCCAAAATACGTAACAGGATATAAAAGAATAAATATACTAACTAATTTTAAATAAATTTAGAATTTAAAATCTAAATTGATATTGGCAGAAAAAATTAACTCCCTAATTAAATTTATTATAAAATCAGCCACCTCATCAGAAAACAGTTTTCCGGCGCCAGCTACCTGTATCCCTCGGCAGCCACACTCATTGAGGTCAATGTGATCGGTGCCGGCACTGGTGGTGACGACTAGTCGGAGGGAGGGGAGGAGGCGGAGGACGGGGGCGGTGAGGGAGAAGGAAGCACTGCAGATGACGGCGGAGATGGATGAAAGTGGAGCGGTGAGAGGGTAGAGTGAGTCCAACGAAGTGTTTGGGATAAGAAAACGGAATTTGTGAGAGTAGAGTTGTTTTAAGGTTTGTAAGCACGTTGGAGAACCAAGAACAAGCACTTGTGGAAGATCTTGGTTTTCGTGTTTGAGTTGTTGTAATTCTACTTTTTCTTCTTCCGCCATTGAATTTTGACGGTGGTGGGAAATTGGAGCTTCTTGGAAGTACAGCAGTACTGTGAATGGGAGGTGGGAAATGAACGTGGGACTTATCTTACATATTTTATCGTTTCAATTTCGAAAAATGTTTTCGGAAATGCACGTGGGACTTATCTTACATTCTAGAATGGCTCGCTACACATTTTTGGAGCATGTATATTTGAGATTGAGAGCAAAGATATTTGAAATTCAGTACATTTTAATTTTAGAATGCATTTCATGGTCCTCCCAACCACGCCTGTGAGTGAGCATATATTTAGATCGATATCTTGGAAGCTAAGATCGATCAAAAGGACAAAAGCTTTTTACACTTAGATGACATATATTTAGATACCTTGAAAAATACACATATGAACATGCATGACCCATTGTCATATACGAAAACATGGAAAGCAGAACCTTTACAAGCTGAGTGTCCACTACTTCCTCACCCTAGTCTCTAGCTATAAATCTACCTAATATCACTATATATTGGACAAAAGCAACGAATCAAGAAGGAACATAGGGCTCAAAAAGTTTAACACATGGATTTGGATCATACTGCATTATATCAGCAGCACGTTCAAACTCTTCCCTCAGAACCTTGATACTGCGTTTATCCACCACTCTGCCCAGATCATGAGATATCTCAAAAGGATCCTCTATGCATATCAGATGCCGATCATTCCCAACCCTCCTCGTCCAGTCCTTCTCTCGCTTACTACACACCAAAAAGCAAGCATCAGGCATTTAAGATTATATTCAATCATATAGCTACTACATCAATAATAATATACAAACTAATTTAAATCTTATACAAATGCAAGCATATATGTGATTGCATGATAGTGGAAAACTTTAGTCATTTAAGCTCAAATTTGACATCCAATAAGTCTCGTCAGAAAAACAAGAGAAAGAAACAGAGTCTCTTTTTTCTTCCTTTTTTTTGTTTCAATTTAGTATCTTATTACTAAGGAGCAGCTTCAAGCAAAGGAAATCGACATCAGGAGCATACGGAAAACTACACATTAATCATAAACGCCTGTCTTAGAATTCAGAAAACAACCAATTTCTAGCAAAATGAGGAGGGACAATGATAACAAATGGGACTGTTGAGATAGGGACTGTGAGTATATGACAAACAAATTAGATATCCAGACTCTTACCTGATTATGCTTCCTGTACGTACAGATATAACTGAATTTGCGTAATCATGACAGTAAGCCCAATAATAGAAAAATCCCCACACTAACTGAGCTATTGTTTCCTTGTTGGGGCGTCCAAAATCAGCGAGTCTCCCAACTTTATCAAAGTAAGCACAATTCACATTGTCCACATTAACAGAGTAAGTCGATTCCATCTCCTTCATAGGTAACAGTCATTAATCAGGAAAACACATTAAATTGCAGAAGTATTAATTCCTTTACCATTTTCAGATTCTGCATACTTGATTTATGTATTCTAAACTGCTTTCCTCAAACTAAAACCCAGCAAACTGCTTTTTCAAGAAGAACTACCTCACTCTGCTCAAGGCCCAAAACTTAAGGAAATGACCCTCTGGAGCCTAGAGTAAATTTTTTCTAAAATATAAAGGTGAGTATCCACCCTTAATTTAGAAAGCTTCCTGATTATAACCCAGTAAATTTTATAATAATAATACTAAACTGCGGTTACCGTGGAAAGACATTTCATTTACATCAAAAACACTTGCAAAAGAATGAGAAGTGGAAGTACACACCTGTAAGCAAGGAAGGATAGCAGGCCTTCGTTGTTGCAAAAAATGAATGCACATTAAGACATACCTGAAATTAGAACTGCCCAAATTACTACACGGAACAAGTGCTCATCATCAATCATTTGATCGTGTATCAACCAATTTTAATGTTCTTGGTAAAAACTTGTGTAACTTGACCCGGAGTAGAAAAATAAGGAAAATTAAATCAGAAGCTAACTTACGCATAGCTAGATAAGGTTCCATGATAAGTTTCATTCACTCCTCTTGACTTTGCCCAATGTTTGATAATAAACGCCAACTGCCTTAATCTTGCATCTATTTGAGCATAATCCCGAAGAAGCTTTGTATTTACAACAGCAAGGAGGTTGTTGATGCATATGTCACAAGAAATTCCTGTCGCTGGATCCATGAGTTTTACTATAGGAACTCTTGCCCGAGTCAAAGCCTGCAAACAAATGAATGTTTGTTGAGCAGTCCAGTAAACCCAACCCTTACAGTAAGTTATGCACACATATGCTCTTATTGCCCCATGAAGAACCGAAAGAAAGGCAGTGGAATATATCAAAATAAATATCTACTGAGAAAATATTTTTTACAAGCTCACTCCAACCAACCCAAAACCCAATGTCAAGCTTCCAATAACAATTTCCTAATTTTCCTCATATATAACAAAGCTTGACTTTATATGTCCATTATATCCCATTTAGTGAGGAAAGGCTTAGTTCGTTGTATTTTATCTCAATTATGCAATATTCTTCATGGGCTTATCACAAAATAGTTAATCATTACATAAATAAATACATACAACCAAGATATGATAGCAATATTAGCACTATAAAAACATAGCAATCTTCTCACCTGCACATTCTGCAGATTATCTGATTGTAAAATATCTGCCAATTTCATTAGAATATCGGATTTCTCCATGTTTGCTTCCTCAATTGCAAGGCAAATATCAATATCACTTTTAGAAACGCCAAATGAATTAGCACATGATCCATAGATAAAAAGCTGAGCTTTTGGCCACTCTTTATTAACTAATTTCTCCAATAATGCTAATAATTGTCTTTGCTTCACCTTTTCTTCCTCTGGAGGAATCAGAGACTCATATATTGCAAGAAAAGGAACGTTAAGATTATCTATGTCCCTTCGACGTATCATCTGCCTTTTGTACATTCTTTGCCGCTGGCTTAATAACCGTTGTCCTCTTGAATCTAATGATCTGGCATCCTGATAATAAATTCAGTAAGTGACCTTAGAATTTAACAATCCAGGGTCAAGCTAAGAAAGTCAAATAAAAGCCCAAAACCTCGTTATTTGATCATTGATGATAAACAACCAATCTAGATTATAGATTCTAAGTCTTTCCATAAAGAGTTCTAGTATTTATAATAATGAAAATCAAATACTCAAACCAAACCACTAGGAGAATTAAATTCAATTCAAATACTAGTTACTGAAAATGAATGACAATCCATAGTTACCAACAATATCAAAAATTTTAAGTGTTAACCTTCTCCCGAGCACGGCGTTGCCTTGAGTTATTCTTGTCTTCAGACTCATCCTCAACCAACAAGGAATCACCTAGCTGCTCCCCAAGGGCATCAGCATCAAGATCGCCATCACCATCATCATCATCAGCATCACCAATTTTAAGATTCGCCAAAGATTCTTCAACATCAGCACCAGACACTGAATGAAGTTTACTCCCCGCCGGCGGCCCTGGGTGATCAAGCTGTTCGAGAATCCCCATCTCGCGACCCACATTGCCTCTGCCACCACTTCTTTCCCCAGACACCATTCTGAAATTTTCCTTCCTAGGGTGCACACTCTCAATCCTACCACCCAATCCCCCAGAATCAACAGGCATCGCTCGATCGTCATCAACCTCTGAACCCTTCCTTCTCCCCCCAGAGCCCCAATGACCCTTTCCCCTTTGCTTGTTCCCAAACCCTGGCGGTGGAGCCCTACTAGTCTCAGACCTAAGATTCCCTCCACCACCATGAAAACTATTGTTATTAATATTGATGTTGTTGTTGTGATTCCCCCTCTCAACCCCTCTCCTATCTTGTTCAACAACATCAAAATTCCCAGCAGAATTTGAAAATTTTGGACCTTGTTTATGCGGTTCAACATGGAAGTTCAAGTTCCCATTGTTCAGCTTCAAGTACAGCAACGAATCCACCGCCCCATTAGGTGGAACTTCATGAGCAAAAGCGTCATTAGGCAAGGACCCGAACTTTAGCTTCAGCTCCTGCTGCTTCTGCTGCTGAACAAAAGCATCAACTCTAATGTTGCTGTTATTGCTTATATTTGTAGTAGTAGCGGCCGTTTCAACTGGAAACCCTAATCTTCTGAGATCGTCGATTCCAATGTTGGAGTTGGGAATTGGGGTTAGGGTTTGGGTTTGGGGTACACCAGGAGGAGGGGCAAACGGATTATGAGTCAACCCGAAGAGATTTTGCGGGTAAGAGAGAGAGTGGGGCCAAGGAAGCTGAAGATGGTTCTGTTGTTGTTGATGATGGTGATGGTGATGGAGCTGAGGGATGGGGTGATCGTGACCGTTGGATTGCCACGGGGACTGGGGTACAAATGGAATTGTGGGACCCATTAATGCGACGGCGGGATCCAGTGCTGCCGGAGATTGTTGTTGCTGCAGCTGCGGCGGAGGAGGCGGCTGGTTTTGGTGGTGTGATTGAGGTGGAGGAGGAGGTTGATGGTGGTGTTGAGGGGGTCGTTGGATGAGAGAAAGGAG